>NC_092260.1:9304174-9404174 GCF_036320965.1 Panulirus ornatus
AAATGGTTTGGACATATGGAGAGAATGAGTAAAGAGATGTTGACCAAGTGGATGTATTTTTCACAAGTTAATGAGAAGCGGAAGGGGGAGACCAGACTGAAGGTGGAAGGTTGGTGTTAAAAAAAGATTTTTAGCGATCGCGGCCTGAACATGCAAGAGGATGAAGGGCGTGCACGGGATGAGTGGATTCGAACATTGTGGAGTCGGGCAGGGCATATGAAGCGGTCGGCGAAAACCATGGTTAGGTCATTGGGCCTGTTTGTGGATAGTGGGCTGTTGTTACGGCGTTTTGGACATGGCAGATAGAGAACTGATGTGAGCGAATGCGGCCTTTCTTCGTCTGTTCGTGATGCTACTTCGCTAACGCGGGAAATGGCGAACCCTAAAGAACCCCTCGAACCAACCCCTTCCATTCTTTTTCAGCTCTTGCCACTCGTCCCTCCAGTCAACTATCTCAGGAACCCTCCGACAACCCGTCCCTCCAGTCATCAAACAAGAAGTATATTCGCGACATTGATTCCAGGCCACTTGGGCCTGGAAAAGTATAAGACTGATTCCAGCTTAAGTATAAGCTGGACATAAACTCTCACTGGTTTCACGATAGATTCCTTGTTTCACGTCAACCTTGCATCAACACGGGCCATCCGTGCACTTAGAATGATCTTGATCACCTGTTGAAGGTGTTCAAAGATGATAGTCCTAATGACCATGGCATTGGATAGGCCTCAACCCCATATAACCAACCACTCACATCAAAACGACTACCTTTTCTGAATATCCACGTCTAATGTTAATGTCACCTGACCCACGCTGAACTGCTCGTCTCTCTCTGAGCTCCCCGCCTTGCACCGGGCGCAGAGATGAGCAGTGAGCACCAGTTTCGTGGAGGTAAGAGCAACACACTCGGCCCTGTATTGAACGAGCCAGTTGTAGTTTGTAAGCAACACACATAAAGCCAAGTGTCGCGCTAAGTTCAGCGTTTATCTACTGAACGCCTCGCCTCACACCAGTCTCACTAGCCCATCCTGGGCTGACCTGATCACAATGAGCTTACTTTGGTCCTCAGTTAGTTGGTGGTCTGCCTTCCCGCCAGCACCGCCTTCCTCGCTCAGGCAGGTGTTGGCCTGTCGTCCCACCAACACCAACTGCCTCCTTCAGACAGGTGGTGGTCTGCCGTCCCACGAGCACCACCTGCCTCCCTCAGGCAGTTGGTGGCCTGCCGTCCCACCAGCACCATCTTTCTCCCTCACGCAGGTGGTGGTCTACCGTCCCACCAGCACCATCTTTCTCCCTCACGCAGGTGGTGGCCTACCGTCCCACCAACACCACCTGCCTCCTTCAGGCAGGTGGTGGCCTGCCGTCCCTCCAGCACCATCTTTCTCCCTCACGCAGGTGGTGGCCTACCGTCCCACCAACACCACCTGCCTCCTTCAGGCTGGTGGCGGCCTACCGTCCCTCCAGCACCATCTTTCTCCCTCACGCAGGTGGTGGCCTACCGTCCCACCAGCACCACAGGTGGTGGCCTGCCGTCCCATCAGCAACACCTGCCTCCTTCAGACAGATGGTGGTTGCCTTCCACCAGCACCACCAGCCTCCCTCACGCAGGTGGTGGCCTGCCGACCCATCGGCACCGCCTGCCTCCCTCAGACAGATGGTGGTCTGTATTGGCAGGTGGTGTGGGAGAAGTCACAGCTGGGCGGGTGGCAGGTTGCGTGTAGCCCGGGGGGTCGATGAGCCTGATACAGGTCTGCTCATTACATATTATTACCCAGCAATTAAAGATCCATCACTCTGCTCCTTAAGCAGACCGCCGCCGCTGCATCAACAGCAGCACCTGCAGCAGGCCTGAAGGAGGAGGAGCAGCAGCAACAGCACCTTCAGCAGGCCGGAAGGAGGAGCAGGAGGAGGAGGAGGAGCAGCAGCAGCAGCAGCAGGCCTGAAGGAGGAGGAGGAGGAGGAGCAGCAGCAGCAGCAGCAGCACCTGCAGCAGGCCTGAAGGAGGAGGAGGAGGAGCAGCAGCAGCAGCAGCACCTGCAGCAGGCCTGAAGGAGGAGGAGGAGGAGGAGGAGCAGCAGCACCTGCAACAGGCCTGAAGGAGGAGGGGAGGAGCAGCAGCAGCAGCAGCACCTGCAGCAGGCCTGAAGGAGGAGGAGGAAGAGCAGCAGCAGCAGCTTCATCACTTGCCTCTCCTCATGACATACCATGGGGATGGTCCGCTGGTGGTCCGTTTCCGTCGGCTGGAGGGCCGGGATCTCGAGGCCAGTATGGTGCAGGAGGCCTTGATGGTGGGTCCGTCCCTCTGGCCCAGTGGTTGACTAGGAAGCTGAGTCATTTGTAACTACCTGGAGATCGTTGAACTAAATGGTAAACTACCTGGTATCATTAAACCCGAGAGAGAGTACTGCTGAGAATCGTTAAACCTGAGTGGATACTACCTAGGGATCGTTAAGCCTGCAACTACTGAAATCATTAAACCTGCAGGCGTACTGGTCGTGTATACCTAAACCTTACTGGAGCACTACCGGGATCGTTGAACATGAGGGACTACTGCTTGAGGATCGTTAAACCAGCCGCCATTGACACTTCCAATGTCATATCTTGCTTTACGATCTCTATCGTGGCCCCAGTTGCCTCAGTCCCACCCGTGGCACCAGTTGCCTCAGTCCCACCCGTGGCACCAGTTGCCTCAGTCCCACCCGTGGCACCAGTTGCCTCAGTCCCACCCATGGCACCAGTTGCCTCAGTCCCGCCCGTGGCACCAGTTGCCTCAGCCCCACCCGTGGCACCAGTTGCCTCAGTCCCACCCGTGGCACCAGTTGCCTCAGTCCCGCCCGTGGCACCAGTTGCCTCAGTCCCACCCGTGGCACCAGTTGCCTCAGTCCCGCCCGTGGCACCAGTTGCCTCAGCCCCACCCGTGGCACCAGTTGCCTCAGTCCCACCCGTGGCACCAGTTGCCTCAGCCCCACCCGTGGCACCAGTTGCCTCAGTCCCACCCGTGGCACCAGTTGCCTCAGTCCCACCCGTGGCACCAGTTGCCTCAGTCCCACCCGTGGCACCAGTTGCCTCAGTCCCACCCGTGGCACCAGTTGCCTCAGTCCCGCCCGTGGCACCAGTTGCCTCAGCCCCACCCGTGGCACCAGTTGCCTCAGTCCCACCCGTGGCACCAGTTGCCTCAGTCCCGCCCGTGGCACCAGTTGCCTCAGCCCCACCCGTGGCCCCAGTTGCCTCAGTCCCACCCGTGGCACCAGTTGCCTCAGCTCCACCCGTGGCACCAGTTGCCTCAGTCCCACCCGTGGCCCCAGTTGCCTCAGTCCCACCCGTGGCACCAGTTGCCTCAGTCCCACCCGTGGCACCAGTTGCCTCAGTCCCACCCGTGGCACCAGTTGCCTCAGTCCCGCCCGTGGCACCAGTTGCCTCAGTCCCGCCCGTGGCACCAGTTGCCTCAGTCCCACCCGTGGCACCAGTTGCCTCAGTCCCGCCCGTGGCACCAGTTGCCTCAGTCCCACCCGTGGCCCCAGTTGCCTCAGTCCCACCCGTGGCACCAGTTGCCTCAGTCCCACCCGTGGCACCAGTTGCCTCAGTCCCGCCCGTGGCACCAGTTGCCTCAGTCCCACCCGTGGCCCCAGTTGCCTCAGTCCCACCCGTGGCACCAGTTGCCGCAGTCCCTTCTATGGCATCAGTTGTCTCACTTTCTCCACGTATGTCACTCACTGCCCTATTGTTCCTTACTATGGCAACGGCCGTCCAGGCTCTCTCTCTCTCTCTCTCTCTCTCTCTCTCTCTCTCTCTCTCTCTCTCTCTCTCTCTCTCTCTCTCTCTCTCTCTCTCCGGGAACAACCTCCCCACACCCATTCCACAGCACCAGCCACTCTGCCCCAAAACTCCTTCCACAGCACCTGCCACTGTATCGCAGACGCCTTCCACAACACTAGCCACTCTACCCTGGATCCCTCCCACAGCACAACAGGTCCATTTACCATCTTACCCCCGCATGTCGTCATTGTTTCTCTTTCTGACGTCAAGGAACTGAGTTGTATTATGAAAGACATTTATTACCTCAAAAACTATCATTAGCTCTCATGGAGTTCCTAGGGTTCATTTGAGAGGTGAAATGAGTTTTGTTACTCTACTTTGTGTTCCTTCTGGTTTTTCTTTTTTTATGAGGCATCGAAGACTAAAACTGAGCACCGTATTGAATGTGTGATTTGATTAGGCATTTGAAAAAGAGAAAGTACTGTGTTTTTGGTGTCATTGTTATAATTTTGGGTCATTATCAATCAAAGGTTCCCCCCCCACCCCACCCCCTCTTATGGCTCAAATAACTGCCCACCGCACATTTTATGGTCCTTGTTAATATCTTCATCATCATGATACAGTACTTTGCATTTGTCTGTGTTGAAGTCCACTTGCCACTTATCTGGCCACCTCATCAACTGGGCAACGCAATGGGTCTGTTGTAATCAGTTGGTGTTGCATTCGCAAGCGATCTGATTTCTTTTTTTTTTCAGTATTTTTACTCGTATTTGGAAGTGCTGTTTGTCCACTTCATTCTTTCGTCAGAACTCTGTGTGTGTGTGTGTGTGTGTGTGTGTGTGAGAGAGAGAGAGAGAGAGAGAGAGAGAGAGAGAGAGAGAGAGAGAGAGAGAGAGAGAGAGAGACTTCATACACATTTCGCTTTTCGAACCATTTACGGTCTTGGGGGAGGGGGGGGGGGAAGTAAGAGGTGAGTCGAGGGACTTGTTTTTATAGGGACGCTATATCACTTTACTTCCCCGAAAGACTCGTTTAATGAGAGAGTAAAATGTGATTTGTTGTGATCGTTTGTTAAAGTAACATTATCGTTAGGTAACGGGCTTCTGGTTAGGTAACGGGCCTCTGGTTAGAGAACGGGCCTGTTGTTAGAGAACGGGCCTGTTGTTAGATAACGGGCTTGTTGTTAGATAACGGGCCTGTTGTTCTGTGACGGTGCCGTTGTTATTGGGCTCATTGATGATAAAGGTTTGTTGTGAGATAATGGCGTGTTGTTAGATAGCGGGACCATTGTTAGGTCATGTGTCCTTTTTCAGATAACGGGTCTGTTGTTAGATAACGGGCCTGATTTGATATAGACCTGTTGTTTGATAACGTGTTTGTTGTTTGACAACGGGTCAGATAAACGAGTCTGTTTTAGATAACGGGCTTGTTAGATAACGTGCCTGTTGTTAGAAAGTAGGCCTGTTATTTGATAATGGACCTGTTGTTAGATAACGAGCTTTTTGTTAGATAACGCACCTGTTGTTATACAAGGGATCTGTTGTCAGATAACGCGCCTGTTATATAATAGTCCTGTTGTTAGATAGCGGGCCCATTGTTAGATAACGGTCCTGTCGTTAGACAACGGAACTGTTGTTAAATAACGGAGCTTTTGTTAGATAACGGAGCTGTTGTCAGATAACGGAGCTGTTGTCAGATAACGGAGCTGTTGTCTCATAACGGGCGTGTTGTAACTGTTTCTTCTAGTTATGTATGTGATAAATTCTTGTGTGACTCTCCTTTATGTGGTGAGAATCTCGTCTCATCATCATGTGTCTCGCTCATCACCACTTGCCCTCTCACCTTCGGGGCAACGATACGCGTCTCATCGGCCTTCCTTATTTTTTTTTAAAACCTTATCTCTTATCTTACTTTTGTACATCCTTTTTTTTTTTTTTTTTTACTCTGCATGTCTTGCCTTTCCCTCCGTCAGCCCCAAGTCTTTAGTCTTAATTTCTTTCTTACTGGACTTTTCTTCTTATCAGTCTGTTTGTTTCTCTGTGGCTCATTCTGTTCCTTTCATGTATGTCTTCACAGCTTCCCTCACGGCACCTCCCTCTGTGTTACCACGTCTGCACCTGGGCTCCAGCCTAAGTGGGTTATCCCCTACCTGGGCTCCGGCCTGATTGGGGTTGCCCAAACTAACCCACCTGTACTTGGGCTCGAGCCTGACCTGGGCACCACAGTTAACCCAACTGTACCACAATTTCAGCTAACCCTTCGCTGCCCTTCGGCTTGTAAACCCATCTCAACAACTTTCCACGTAAAAAAAAGTTAGATTTGAACATTCCATCATATCTTGGACAGATGGCCGGCAGCGGTGATTAAAGGAGGTGTTTTGTGGAAGTAGGAGATGTCTGGTTTGGTCCGCTGATGTCTGCTCTAAGCTGCTGATGTCCACACATTGATGTCTGATTACAGAGGTGGCTCTGAGTTAGTAGCAGCGGCGTGCTGGCCCGCGGGCCCGCACGATCCTTATCTTCCAGTCATTATCTAGCGACGCTCTCCTCTCAGACCCTCCCTCTGTGTGTGTGTGTGTGTGTGTGTGTGTGTGTGTGTGTGTGTGTGTGTGTGTGTGTGTGTGATAAATCTTTGATGATGATAATGGTGATAATTCCTTTCCCGCCTCAGCGAGGTAGCGTCGGTAACAAAAGAACAATGGCCTCACTTGCACATAGCTACCTGTCATGTATAATGCACCGAAATTTAAGCTCCTCCATCCACAGCCAGACCTCACAGAATACTCTGTGGTCTGTCTTTACCATTTCATCTGTCCTGGTTCAGCCCATTGACATAACGTCGCTCTCCCTATACCATAATAATCCAATTACATGTAGTCAGTGCAAGCCTTTCGCCCTTCTTAATATTCTGGCCACGATATCCCAAAAGCCTCCATCCCAAAGCAATCCATCCTTCCATCTCCTTTTTGGTCTTCCTCTTCCCTCTTCTTCCCCCTCACATCTGACACACAGATCCTCTTAGTCTTTCTTCACTCATCCTCTCCATTTGCCTGAACCATTACAACACATCTTGGTCGGGCCGTCTCAGTCAGACTGCGCTTATTGACACATCCCTTCAACTCTGTCATGCCTTTTACGACCAGTCTCTCACACGCCACATATCATCCTAAGACATTTTAGTTCCAACAAAGCAAATTACTGATATTATGGGATTTCAGTTATAAAAAGAGAAACGGGAATTTCGGTTCTCACAGCATCAGAGGCACGAGTTTCTTTTTTCTATTTTTTGTTAGCCGAGACGGCACGGGCAATTGAGGTCCTAATCAAGGTCATCCCATTAAAGCTATATGCATACCCTAGCCTAAGCCAGGTACCCATTTAATCGACCAATCCCTAGGGGTGGATGAACAGCTGGGTTGTCTGTGGACCGACTCCCGCAACCAGGATTGGAACCCATGCGCTCGACCCTGGGCGGCCCGTGTATGCGTCACGGTCAGGAACGCTACCCGCTACACCACGGGAGTGTATACAGGAAAATATACAGCATGTCAGTATACACAGTACAGTGCGAGGCACTGATGCATCATTGTTATTTCATCTTAGCTTTACTAACATAAGTATTGAGACTACTGTATATGATATAACAGCTGGGAAAAGATGATCATGTTATGCAGAATGCTGATTGTATGGTACATGAGGTTGTTTTGGGGCAGAGATGAGAGAGGCCCTAAAGAGGAGATATGATCGTGGACATTACACAGACCTCAACAGGAATCTATGGAAACATAGATTGGAAGGTGGTGTTCAATTGCTAGGAACCAGGACATTTTCGTGAAAGGTTCCGTGAAACTTACATTGAAGGAGTAGGATCATGAATGCCTTTGATATCAAGCACAACAGGAAGGTTGAACAGCTGGGAAGAGTGATACAATTGAATATGTCAAAAAGCAAAGGAGCTTCTAGATATTCAGCGGCAAAGATATAGGCTACACTCCAGCCAGCCAGCATTTGCAAGGTATGAAAGATCAGGGAACGCGCACACTGGTATAAGTAAGAAGGAACAAAGAAACTTTGGAAAAAATACTATGGACAAGACAAGTAAGAATCCAAAACTTTTTAACGAATTTACAAGACGCACCTCTTCTACCCGGTGTAGCAGATGCTATTGAATGTTTAACTTTTGTTTGAAATGGCCATGGCTGAGGTTAGCTGTACAGAAGCACTAGTAACAGCACTGTGCTTAACTGGCTGTGTACAGAAGTGGTAAGCCGTAAGAATGATTGGAGCATTATGCTGTTAGACTCCCATGGTGTAGCGTTTAGCGTTTCCTGACCTTGACGCATTCACGGGCCGTCCAGGGTCGAGCGCATAGGTTCGAATCCTGGTTGCGTAAATTAGATGTGTGGCCTGGACCAGTGTTGGGGGTGTGGAAGGGGTGTGAATGACATGTTTGACAGTTTCCCCGATGGGAGAGGAAGGCGTGTATACATTTCTTTTTCTATTATATCTGATCTCCCAATGTATACTTCTCTTTCTTACAGACGTACAGCATTAGTGGTAAATAACATGAATATGTTTAGGCTCATGTCACTTATACTAACATGCTGAGTGAGGGAGACTGGTGTGGCAAGTGTGGGGAAGACATTGAAAGGTGTGTTCCTTGCTTGGCACTGAGCATTCTTCCCTTATTTCACACTCACTTTTATGTCTTTATTCTTATTTCTATACAGGGGCATGGATGGCAGCAGTGGTGAATGATGATATGAATATATCTTAGAAATATTACACCTGCCTCACAGCAGTAAATATTGAGGGTATGGAGTAGTGGGCACCTGTGTGTGTGTGTGTGGGGGGGGGGGGGGAGAGAGAGAGAGAGAGAGAGAGAGAGAGAGAGAGAGAGAGAGAGAGAGAGAGAGAGCACGGTGATGTTTTCCTCTGGAAATATGATAGAGCTCTGTACCTTTCATCTGTTAACAAAATCCTCCAATTACTTCTTAAGTTTACATGGAGGGAAATTTTGGCCTTGTTACATAGTTCCCGGTACGGGCACTAGGTCAGTAGAGGGGTGTGTGTGTGTGTGTGTGTGTGTGTGTGTGTGTGTGTGTGTGTGGCCTTTTTATTTCCATTCATGTGTTGGGTTTAACAGCCAGCGACCTATGAGGAAGGTCATTAAGGCCTGCAACCCTAATTGGTTTTTGACTGCATAAAGTCCCTACATAATGATCCCGTAAGTACAATCTAAAGCTATAGGAGGGAAGAAAGTAATAAGTAAATATAAATGACAACAAAAGGTACAAAATATAGTTACTGGAATTAAAAGTTGGTGAGTATTGTGTCAACGTGGCAGCAGACACCACACAGTCGGTACATCACCCACTGGTGCAGCTGCCAGAAGGACTGCTAAAAGATAGGACAGATAAGGGATAAGCCTTCACCCTGGCATGCAACATGTATATGAATTATGAAATATTAACATCGGTAAATAGTCAGTTCGAGACCATAACGGAATCAGCTGCAAGCAGAACCACCCCCTGCTCCAGGTCAGCAGCATCGTGAGCAAATAGCATCGCCCACCACACAGCCAGGCCAAAGCAGAAGCAGACACACCCTGGGGCCAGCTCCCGGCACAGAGTCGACCCAACGCCCCACCTTATATCATCTTGATCATTTCCTGTTTCCCTGAGAAAGATAATCAAGTTGTTAATTATATTGATGTTATCACCAAGGATATTGTATATGGTGAAGTTTTATTTTCTCTTGCTTATAATAATTGACTAAACTTTTGCTCTTTTCGTTCTACTTGTTGCACTGGATAAGAAGGTGGTCTTTTTGCTAACCTCCTTTGAAATGCTGGACATCTTGGCTGGAAATTTCAGATGATGTAAGGTTGTAGGTGGGTGCTGTATGTGATGTGTGGTTGTAGGTGGGTGCTGTATGTGATGTGTGGTTGTAGGTGGGTGCTGTATGTGATGTGTGGTTGTAGGTGGGTGCTGTATGTGGAATAGAGACGTAGAGGGGTTAGCTCCCTTCTGTTCCTCCTGTATCAGGTCGTCCAGTCAGCTACTTGTGGCTAATATTACCTTGTGAGGATCAGGCTGGTCCACTGACTTTGCCACAGAAGAAATATTGAATTCTTTCCCAAGGAAAGGCAGGACCCCAGCTCCTGAGGGATCGGAACGACCACCTTGAGTTCTGAGGTCGACTTAGCCAACCGGTCTGTCTGTTCATTGCCGTCAGTGTTGCAATGCCTCCACCAGCCACCCAAATCAAGATGATATCTTTGTTACATGAGTTTGATTTATTAATAATGTTGCCCTGAATTTCATTTGACTCGGTGTAACCAGAGTCTATAGCTTTCAGAGCTGATAACGAATGGGAAAAAATTACTAATTTGTTATAGATTGAATTGATTACATAATCTATGGCCTTATCAGTGGCAAATGAGTCCACACAGGAAACAGATGTATGGTTCGGTAGCCTGTACTAAAGAGAACATTCCCTCGACCACACACTTGCACCCACACATTCACCTGTCTTGCAGCCATCTGTGTAGAAGTGGACATATGATGAATGATCCGTCATGACATTACGAAATCGCTGGTGTACCTCACTCTCCGACGCGTTCCCTTTCCTCACAGGGAGCTAATTGGTCTTAATTTCTATTCTGGACTCCTCCCAAGCAGGTAGTTTATATCTAACCAGCAGTCCTCCGTTCCCCTGACGTAATTTCACAAAAATCACCCTTAGTCGCTTATTTCTTCACATTTCTCTTCTTCTTCTTCTTCTTCTTCTTCTTCTTCTTCTTCTTCTTCTTCTTCTTCTTTATTTATCTCACCAGTTGGTACTTGAAGTGTTCCTCCTCATCACCCGGGTCATCCAACAATCTACGCATTTTCAGCAGGGGTCTCCGAGCAAACGCGACCTGTGGCAGTGCATTTCTGACGGTGGTTGGTCTGGGTACTGAGGAGAGCGGAGTGTTTCCCCCCGCACCTTCCTGGTCATGAGGGAGACCTGTACAGGCTACTGATGGTACGACAACTCAGCTGGATATATATATAAAGTGGCGGGAAAAGGCTAAATCGTCACATAAAGTTGGGAAAACTCCTCGAAGGATCATCAGATGATGAGATAACAAGTGAAGTTAACGTGGCCGACAAGGCCATTTCGGTGGGCCTCGCGCAGCGAAGGTCTGCCTTGTCTAGCTGCTCCGGATACGTGGCAGTAATTCACACGGCGTTACTCTCAGTGGCCGAGGATTCTCATGCAGGCCGTGATTAACGTCACCGCCATGTCAGGTCACTGTCAGAGAGTAAGCAGGACTGGTGTAGTGACACTGGATGTCGCCACAGTGTATTCAGGACCTGTGGAATGTCTTGATTGAGTCCATTAATGCCTTGGTAATGAACCACGGGGGCAGGTTTTCTGTGTGTGTGTGTGTGTGTGTGTGTGTGTGTGTGTGTGTGTACTATTTGAGTGCATCCTGTAATGTGTATACGCACATACATACCAGCTTAAGCCAGTTGCCCATTTCTCGAGCATCCTCGAGGAGAGGATGAACACCTGGGTTGGGTTTCGGCCGACTGCCGCCCCCAAGAGTCAAGCCCCTGCGACCCCCGACCCTTGATGGGCCCATGATGACTCATGGTTAGTGACGCTAACCACCACACCATTGAGGTCCATGTTTATGTGTGTGTGTGAGAGAGAGAGAGAGAGGGAGAGAGAGAGAGAGAGAGAGAGAGAGAGAGAGAGAGAGAGAGAGAGAGAGAGAGTGTTTGTGTTTCTCTTCTAGGCTGCTGACGGACCCTCGTCAACACTGGTCCCTCCAGCCCTGACCCAACACTTCCGTTTACCTCACCTCACCAGCAGGAACACCCACTGGTTCCTCCAGCCCCGGAGCAACACTTCCATGTGGCCCATATCATCACCAGGAACACCCACTGGTTCCTCCAGCCCCGGAGCAACACTCCATGTGGCTCATATCATCAGCAGGAACACCCACTGGCTCATCCAGCCCCGGAGCAACACTTCCATGTGGCTCATATCATCAGCAGGAACACCCACTGGTTCCTCCAGCCCCGGAGCAACACTTCCATGTGGCCCATATCATCAGCAGGAACACCCACTGGTTCCTCCAGTCCCGGAGCAACACTTCCATGTGGCCCATATCATCAGCAGGAACACCCACTGGTTCCTCCAGTCCCGGAGCAACACTTCCATGTGGCCCATATCATCAGCAGGAACACCCACTGGCTCATCCAGCCCCGGAGCAACACTTCCATGTGGCCCATATCATCAGCAGGAACACCCACTGGCTCATCCAGCCCCGGAGCAACACTTCCATGTGGCCCATATCATCAGCAGGAACACCCACTGGCTCATCCAGCCCCGGAGCAACACTTCCATGTGGCCCATATCATCAGCAGGAACACCCACTGGTTCCTCCAGTCCCGGAGCAACACTTCCATGTGGCTCATATCATCAGCAGGAACACTCGCTGGTTCCTCGAGCGCTGATCCAACGCCTCCCTCTGACCCATCTCACCAGTAGGAACACCCCCAACTGGTCACTTCAGTCCCGGCCCAACACCTCCGTCTGCCTCAGCTCACCAGCAGGAACAGCCGGCCGCTTCCTTCGCGTCGTCTGCTATATATCTAAAATTCAATCGTGGTTGAATAATTCTGCTTCATTTCCTGCCTGCTTACCACTGTCCGTTTTGGCTGCTTACTGGCGGAGCAGAAGCCATTTATCAAGTACATCGTAATCATTTTACCCATCAAGACTCGGTCCATTATAACCCCGAGCACGGCGGCTCCTCCGCTGGCTACCTTCGTATCTTCTTCCATGAAACATGTTCGTCAGGAGTTATGGCTGCACTCTAATTTCACATAATGGGGGCGAATAATTCTTTTAAAATATGCTTCAATCAGACACATTATTTGTTATTTATTCCGACGGCAGTCACTCAGATCCTGCCTGGGTGACGATAAAGCGCCCGATTATTATTCTCAGACATTGATGCATCACGTCACTCACCGCCGCCATTCCTGGTATTACTGTCTCTTAAACAAAGTGTACAGAGTGGCTGTGGTCCAGCGAGACAAGGCGGCTCTTAATAATTCCCTGATGGAGATCTTTACACTTGAATGGCTGGCCAGGAGGGGCGGGCGGCCCTGCTGGTGGGCTCCGATCCTCTAGCCTCTCCCTCACACACACACACACACACACACACACACACACACACACACATTCCCTCTTACAGGTAAACCCTAGAAAACACAAGTTGCCACTAGTTGCAATATTTCTGTTGTTTCATTTACCTGTTGACTTGTGTTTCCTTAGGAGAAATCTATTGTTTTTCATATATTTATTTTTTCCTCATCCTTTATCTTTAGTATCTTTGTTATTTTCACTTCAAAATCATCTTCAGGAAACCAGGTCTTTTGACCTGACCCATAATAGGTCTGGTCAAAGGCTAGTGGAGTGGAGGGTGCAATGAAAATAAGTGTGTGGTGCAGATGAACTTTCACCTGACTGTTAAGAGCGAGGTTAAAGGTGGTGTTGTCGAGGGTGTAGTGAAGATGGCCTCTCACCTGACCAGGAAAAGCATTGTCAAGCAACAGTGTAAAGTAACTTGAGCTTCGGATGTATAACAGTGTCTCCCTCCGAAGGAGAGAGAAACCCATTTTATTTGCTGTGTTTTATGACTCACTCTGAAGAAGGGAAGCTTTCTTGGATGTGCTCTGTTCTTCATTTGTGCAATATACATGATTTCCTTCCCAGCAATCAAGACGACCTCAACCCTCGTTTAGCGAAGGTGCGCTGAGTTGACCCTTGCTACAGGCGAGGACAAACGCATCTTCACTACACTAAGGCCTTCCTTTGTAAAGGACATTGTGAAACTTATGATGTAGTGAAGATGTAGGAGGCAGTTTAGATGCTTCTGACCTGATCTGTGAGGGTTAAGTCAAACGCAATGGTGCCTTGAAATATACCAAGAAGATATCAGGCGAGAATATGAAGGAGTTCAACTGGAGTGGCGGATCCAAAGACTGCCTGGTGAAATGAGAAACCCGCGTGGGATAACCACGGACACATTCAAGAGAAATCTGGACAGATGGGTAAGAACAGCTCCAGATGAACCCAGGGCTGACAGGTACGCAGCGTGCGCGGCGGCGGGGGAAAACGATACTGTCAATCCAGCAAGACATGAGGTGAGCGCTTCCTGCTAGCCCCCGCCTAATGACAAAATATTGTCGAACGTACTCACGAGGAAGTACGCTCTCTCTCTCTCTCTCTCTCTCTCTCTCTCTCTCTCTCTCTCTCTCTCTCTCTCTCTCTCTCTCTCTCCATAAACGGTGAGTTTGGTCTCGTCTGTTGATAACTATGCCACAAGGAAAGTAATCAAAACAGGGGAAGATCATTTGATAATCTTATAAACAAGGTACTAAGGACGTGCAGTTATAACACAAACACAGCGAGCCTCACCTACGCCACTATTATTCTGGATACGAATTACAGATAAACAAATGGAATGCTAACAGTAACAGACCACTGGGTCATTTCGAGGCTGATTTTGATGTTAGATGAGGTCGGAAAAATAAGGGTATTGTGTTGAGGGAGTGGGAATGTACAACAGGGCTTGAAAATACATGTATGTAGGCATTATAACGAATGAGGCGCAGTGAAACGTCACTCGTGGACCTGAAGCGAATTGTTTTTCGTTTATCTTTGAACGAACTTATGTTGTTGCTTCTAGTTACTGCGACTGGTAAATCATCCCATGTGTTAAGACTCCTCTTGAAGAAAATGGACTTTCTGTTATGCGAAGTAAGACTTGTGTGCAAGCGTTTGTGTTCATTACTACGAGTGGAATTGGACTGGACTGATCCAGGTAGCCTTGGTTGCTTAAAGATTGTCCGAGTCTTTGATAGTTCTGAATACATCTTTAACTCATCTTTTTTTTTAAAGATTAATCAGGTAAGGTCGTCTAGATGGCTTTCGTATGATCACTTTCACAGTCCGTAATAAGTTTAGCGGATGGTCCTGTGTTTATGTTCAATTTCTAAAGTATGGCAATCAAAACCGAACTTAGTGATCAAGGTCGGAACGCCCCACTGAATTGGGAAAAAGAAGTTGAGTGAATAGTTCACAAGGGCGTGTCCAGAACGCTCGCTGGTCTTTGTAACACCAAACATCATCCCTCCAACTTCAGATCCAGCTCATGAATTATGTCGAACTGTGTGAATATTTCCTCTCGTTTGGGCACTCCAGCACCCGTACTCTGCCCTGCTTCAGCAAACCCGTACGAGGAAGTTGATATATTTTTGTCAAGGAGAAGATCCTCAGGTGATAATCACGTGATTGAGATATATCATCCTACCATACAATACTGCCTCAGGTCACCGTTCGACCATCATCGGGGAACCAAAATACGACGATTGATATCTTAAAGATAGACGCCAGTCATATTTCTCCGTTCACAGTTGTGCGCGAATGCCTGACCAAAGCTGGGTTGAAAAATGGCTTAAAACACTCGGGCAACATACTAGTCCTTTCATAAAGATACTTCACCAGTCTGGTATGACTTACCAACCCTGGCCAACCCCAGCTCCCCCGCAGAGCGGGAGAGTCTGGTGTGCTGTGTCGTGAGAGGCTGTGGGTGCAGCAGGAAGGGCGGTATGGGGAAGCAGCCTAGCGGGTTACCAAATGCCTCCTAGAGCCAGGACGATGCATAGCGACCTGCTGCATCTACCCCGACACGAGAACTGAATGACATAAGTTTGTACTTCATTAGGAAGGAAATGAACTGACAATCGACTTGATTTCCTGCCCGTGTGTAGGGAACAGGGACTCTTGGTGACGTGGAATGACGAAGTAGGGAACAAGTAAAAGACCTTCTTGTACCAATTTGAGGTAGACACGGGGGTTCGGGGAAGGATGAGGAATGGAGAGGCTCACACACACATAAATATAAATGCCTCCAAACATATCCCAGAGTGTCAGAAGGAAATATTAAAAGATAGTGTCATAGCTACCCATCTTAAGTATGTTTTGGTGGGAATGTCACCAATCACATCACTCCCACACATGGCATTGTTTCTGACCTTCATAGATGAGCGCTGGTTTCACTTTAAGTAATGAGAAAAAGAGAAAGAAAACAGAATAAGAATTATATATGGGAAATACCTTTAAGACAGGTTTGAGAACAATCGAGTCTGTCTGTACTGCAAGAGGCACCGTGATCTATCAAGAGGAAACATACAGTACAGCGGGCACTGACCTTTTTATGTTGAGAGGGACAGCACGGATATATATATATATATATATATATATATATATATATATATATATATATATATATATATATATATATATATATATATATTTTTTTTTTTATTATTTTGCTTTGTCGCTGTCTCCCGAGTTTGCGAGGTAGCGCAAGGAAACAGACGAAAGAAATGGCCCAACCCACCCCCATACACAATGTATACACACACACACACGTCCACACACGCAAGTATACATACCTATACATCTCACTGTACACATATATATACATACACAGACACATACATATATACCCATGCACACAATTCACACTGTCTGCCCCCATTCACTCCCATCGCCACCTCGCCACACATGGAATACCATCCCCCTCCCCCCTCATGTGTGCGAGGTAGCACTAGGAAAAGACAACAAAGGCCCCATTCGTTCACACTCAGTCTCTAGCTGCCACGCAATAATGCCCGAAACCACAGCTCCCTTTCCACATCCAGGCCCTACACAACTTTCCATGGTTTACCCCAGACGCTTCACATGCCCTGATTCAATCCACTGACAGCACGTCAACCCCGGTATACCGCATCGATCCAATTAACTCTATTCCTTGCCCTCCTTTCACCCTCCTGCATGTTCAGGCCCCGATCACACAAAATCTTTTTCACTCCATCTTTGCACCTCCAATTTGGTCTCCCACTTCTCCTCGTTCCCTCCACCTCCGACACATATATCCTCTTGGTCAATCTTTCCTCACTCATTGTCTCCATTTGCCCAAACCATTTCAAAACACCCTCTTCTGCTCTCTCAACCACGCTCTTTTTATTTCCACACATCGCTCTTACCCTATTATTACTTACTCGATCAAACCACCTCACACCACACATTGTCCTCAAACATCTCATTTCCAGCACATCCACCCTCCTGCGCACAACTCTATCCATAGCCCACGCCTCGCAACCATACAACATTGTTGGAACCACTGTTCCTTCAAACATAGCCATTTTTGCTTTCCGAGATAATGTTCTCGACTCCCACACATTCTTCAAGGCTCCTAGGATTTTCGCCCCCTCCCCCACCCTATGATTCATTGCCGCTTCCATGGTTCCATCCGCTGCCAGATCCACTCCCAGATATCTAAAACACTTTACTTCCTCCAGTTTTTCTCCATTCAAACTTACCTCCCGATTGACTTGACCCTCAACCCTACTGTACCTGATAACCTTGCTGTTATTCACATTTACTCATAACTTTCTTCTTTCACACACTTTACCAAACTCAGTCACCATCTTCTGCAGTTTCTCACATGAATCAGCCACCAGCGCTGTATCATCAGCGAACAACAACTGACTCACTTCCCAAGCTCTCTCATCCCAACAGACTTCATACTTGCCCCTCTTTCCAAAACTCTTGCATTCACCTCCCTAACAACCCCATCCATAAACAAATTAAACAACCATGGAGACATCACACACCCCTGCCGCAAACCTACATTCACTGAGAACCAATAACTTTCCTCTCTTCCTACACGTACACATGCCTTACATCCTCTTTAAAAACTTTTCACTGCTTCTAACAACTTGCCTCCCACACCATATATTCTTAATACCTTCCACAGAGCATCTCTATCAACTTTATCATATACCTTCTCCAGATCCATAAATGCTACATACAAATCCATATATATATATATATATATATATATATATATATATATATATATATATATATATATATATATATATATATATATAATTTCATTTTTTTAATTTTTGTTTTACTTTTCTCTTATACTTTGTCGCTGTCTCCCGCGTTAGTGAGGTAGCGCAAGGAAACGAATGAATGGCCCAGCCCACCCATATACACATGTATATACATACACATCCACACACACACACACACACACACACACACATATATATATATATATATATATATATATATATATATATATATATATATATATATATATATATATATATATATATATATATATACATATATATATACTATCCCTGGGGATAGGGGATTAAGAATACTTCCCACGTATTCCCTGCGTGTCGTAGAAGGCGACTAAAAGGGGAGGGAGCGGGGGGGGGGGGGGGCTGGAAATCCTCCCCTCTCGTTTTTTTTTTTTAATTTTCCAAAAGAAGGAACAGAGGGGGCCAGGTGAGGATATTCCAAAAAAGGCCCAGTTCTCTGTTCTAAACTCTACCTCGCTAACGCGGGAAATGGCGAATAGTTTAAAAGAAAAGAAGAAAAAAAAAAAAAAAAAAATAATATATATATATATATATATATATATATATATATATATATATTATATATATATATATACAAACATATACATATATACCCATGTACATAATTCATACTTGCTGCCTTTATTCATTTCCATCGTCACCCCGCCACACATGAGATGACAACCCCTCCCCCCACATGTGCGCGAGGCAGCGCTAAGAAAAGACAACAAAGGCCACATTCGTTCACACTCAGTCTCTAGCTCTCATGTATAATGCCTCGAAAACAAAGCTCACTTTCCACATCCAGGCCCCACAAACTTTCCATGTTTTACCCTAGACGCTTCACATGCCCAGGTTCAATCCATTGCAGCACGTCGACCCTGGTATACCACATCGTTCCAATTCACTCTGTTCCTTGCACACCTTCCACCCTCCTGCATCTTCAGGCCCCGATCGCTCAAAATCTTTTTCATTCCATCTTTCAACCTCCAATTTGGTCTCCCACTTTTCGTTCCCTCCACCTCTGACACATATATCCTCTTTGTCAATCTTTCCTCACTCATTCTCTCCATATGACCAAACCATTTCAAAACACCCTCCTCTGCTGTCTCAACCACACGCTTTATATTACCACACATCTCTCTTACCTTTTCATTACTTACTCGATCAAACCACCTCACACCTCATATTGTCCTCAAACATCTCATTTCCAGCACATCCACCCTCCTCCGCACAACTCTATCTATAGCCCACACCTCCCAACTATATAACATAGTTGAAACCACTATTCCTTCAAACATAGCCATTTTTGCTTTCGTAGATAATGTTCTCGCCTTCCACACATTTTTCAACGCTCCCCAAACTTTCGCCCCCCTCCCCCCACCCTGTGACTCACTTCCACTTGCATGGTTCCATCCGCTGCCAAATCCACTCCCAGATATCTAAAACACTTCACTTCCTTTAGTTTTTCTCCATATATATATATATATATATATATATTTATATATATATATATATATATATATATATATATATATATATATATATTATTTTATTATATTTTATTATACTTTGTCGCTGTCTCCCGCGTTTGCGAGGTAGCGCAAGGAAACAGACGAAAGAAATGGCCCAACCCCCCCCCCCATACACATGTATATACATACGTCCACACACGCAAATATACATACCTACACAGCTTTCCATGGTTTACCCAGACGCTTCACATGCCTGATTCAATCCACTGACAGCACGTCAACCCCGGTATACCACATCGCTCCAATTCACTCTATTCCTTGCCCTCCTTTCACCCTCCTGCATGTTCAGGCCCCGATCACACAAAATCTTTTTCACTCCATCTTTGCACCTCCAATTTGGTCTCCCACTTCTCCTCGTTTCCTCCACCTCCGACACATATATCCTCTTGGTCAATCTTTCCTCACTCATTCTCTCCATGTGCCCAAACCATTTCAAAACACCCTCTTCTGCTCTCTCAACCACGCTCTTTTTACTTCCACACATCTCTCTTACCCTTACATTACTTACTCGATCAAACCACCTCACACCACACATTGTCCTCAAACATCTCATTTCCAGCACATCCACCCTCCTGCGCACAACTCTATCCATAGCCCACGCCTCGCAACCATACAACATTGTTGGAACCACTATTCCTTCAAACATAGCCATTTTTGCTTTCCGAGATAATGTTCTCAACTCCCACACATTCATCAAGGCTCCTAGGATTTTCGCCCCCTCCCCCACTCTATGATTCACTGCCGCTTCCATGGTTCCATCCGCTGCCAGATCCACTCCCAGATATCTAAAACACTTTACTTCCTCCAGTTTTTCTCCATTCAAACTTACCTCCCGATTGACTTGACCCTCAACCCTACTGTACCTCATAACCTTGCTCTTATTCACATTTACTCATAACTTTCTTCTTTCACACACTTTACCAAACTCAGTCACCATCTTCTGCAGTTTCTCACAGGAATCAGCCACCAGCGCTGTATCATCAGCGAACAACAACTGACTCACTTCCCAAGCTCTCTCATCCACAACAGACTTCATACTTTCCCCTCTTTCCAAAACTCTTGCATTCACCTCCCTAACAACCCCATCCATAAACAAATTAAACAACCATGGAGACATCACACACCCCTGCCGCAAACCTACATTCACTGAGAACCAATCACTTTCCTCTCTTCCTACACGTACACATGCCTTACATCCTCGATGAAAACTTTTCACTGCTTCTAACAACTTGCCTCCCACACCATATATTCTTAATACCTTCCACAGAGCATCTCTGTCAACTCTATCATATGCCTTCTCCAGATCCATAAATGCTACATACAAATCCATATATATATATATATATATATATATATATATATATATATATATATATATATATATATATATATATATATATATATAATTTCATTTTTTTAATTTTTGTTTTACTTTTCTCTTATACTTTGTCGCTGTCTCCCGCGTTAGTGAGGTAGCGCAAGGAAACGAATGAATGGCCCAGCCCACCCATATACACATGTATATACATACACATCCACACACACACACACACACACACACACACATATATATATATATATATATATATATATATATATATATATATATATATATATATATATATATATATATATATATATATATATACATATATATATACTATCCCTGGGGATAGGGGATTAAGAATACTTCCCACGTATTCCCTGCGTGTCGTAGAAGGCGACTAAAAGGGGAGGGAGCGGGGGGGGGGGGGGGCTGGAAATCCTCCCCTCTCGTTTTTTTTTTTAATTTTCCAAAAGAAGGAACAGAGGGGGCCAGGTGAGGATATTCCAAAAAAGGCCCAGTTCTCTGTTCTAAACTCTACCTCGCTAACGCGGGAAATGGCGAATAGTTTAAAAGAAAAGAAGAAAAAAAAAAAAAAAAAATATATATATATATATATATATATATATATATATATATATATATATATATATATATATATACAAACATATACATATATACCCATGTACATAATTCATACTTGCTGCCTTTATTCATTTCCATCGTCACCCCGCCACACATGAGATGACAACCCCTCCCCCCACATGTGCGCGAGGTAGCGCTAAGAAAAGACAACAAAGGCCACATTCGTTCACACTCAGTCTCTAGCTGTCATGTATAATGCCTCGAAAACAAAGCTCACTTTCCACATCCAGGCCCCACAAACTTTCCATGTTTTACCCTAGACACTTCACATGCCCAGGTTCAATCCATTGCAGCACGTCGACCCTGGTATACCACATCGTTCCAATTCACTCTGTTCTTTGCACACCTTCCACCCTCCTGCATCTTCAGGCCCCGATCGCTCAAAATCTTTTTCATTCCATCTTTCAACCTCCAATTTGGTCTCCCACTTTTCGTTCCCTCCACCTCTGACACATATATCCTCTTTGTCAATCTTTCCTCACTCATTCTCTCCATATGACCAAACCATTTCAAAACACCCTCCTCTGCTGTCTCAACCACACTCTTTTTATTACCACACATCTCTCTTACCTTTTCATTACTTACTCGATCAAACCACCTCACACCTCATATTGCCCTCAAACATCTCATTTCCAGCACATCCACCCTCCTCCGCACAACTCTATCTATAGCCCACACCTCCCAACCATATAACATAGTTGAAACCACTATTCCTTCAAACATAGCCATTTTTGCTTTCGTAGATAATGTTCTCGCCTTCCACACATTTTTCAACGCTCCCAGAACTTTCGCCCCCCTCCCCCCACCCTGTGACTCACTTCCACTTGCATGGTTCCATCCGCTGCCAAATCCACTCCCAGATATCTAAAACACTTCACTTCCTTTAGTTTTTCTCCATATATATATATATATATATATATATATATATATATATATATATATATATATATATATATATATATATATATTATTTATTATATTTTATTATACTTTGTCGCTGTCTCCCGCGTTTGCGAGGTAGCGCAAGGAAACAGACGAAAGAAATGGCCCAACCCCCCCCCCCCCCATACACATGTATATACATACGTCCACACACGCAAATATACATACCTACACAGCTTTCCATGGTTTACCCCAGACGCTTCACATGCCTTGATTCAATCCACTGACAGCACGTCAACCCCGGTATACCACATCGCTCCAATTCACTCTATTCCTTGCCCTCCTTTCACCCTCCTGCATGTTCAGGCCCCGATCACACAAAATCTTTTTCACTCCATCTTTCCACCTCCAATTTGGTCTCCCTCTTCTCCTCGTTCCCTCCACTTCCGACACATATATCCTCTTGGTCAATCTTTCCTCACTCATTCTCTCCATGTGCCCAAACCACTTCAAAACACCCTCTTCTGCTCTCTCATACACGCTCTTTTTATTTCCACACATCTCTCTTACCCTTACGTTACTCACTCGATCAAACCACCTCACACCACACATTGTCCTCAAACATCTCATTTCCAGCACATCCATCCTCCTGCGCACAACTCTATCCATAGCCCACGCCTCGCAACCATACAACATTGTTGGAACCACTATTCCTTCAAACATACCCATTTTTGCTTTCCGAGATAATATTCTCGACTTCCACACATTCTTCAAGGCCCCCAGAATTTTCGCCCCCTCCCCCACCCTATGATCCACTTCCGCTTCCATGGTTCCATCCGCTGCCAGATCCACTCCCAGATATCTAAAACACTTCACTTCCTCCAGTTTTTCTCCATTCAGACTCACCTCCCAATTGACTTGACCCTCAACCCTACTGTACCTAATAACCTTGCTCTTATTCACATTTACTCTTAACTTTCTTCTTCCACACACTTTACCAAACTCAGTCACCATCTTCTGCAGTTTCTCACATGAATCAGCCACCAGCGCTGTATCATCAGCGAACAACAACTGACTCACTTCCCAAGCTCTCTCATCCCCAACAGACTTCATACTTGCCCCTCTTTCCAAAACTCTTGCATTTACCTCCCTAACAACCCCATCCATAAACAAATTAAACAACCATGGAGACATCACACACCCCTGCCGCAAACCTACATTCACTGAGAACCAATCACTTTCCTCTCTTCCTACACGTACACATATATATATATATATATGTATATCGGATCCTTTTCAGCTTTTTCTCCCCCCATTTTGGGGTAATCAATTAATGGATTAGTGTCGTCAACTGGACAGTGTGTGTATGTGGCAACATCGGGTTAAGTAATGGTATACTTACATAGTTAACAGACGAGGCAACACGGGTGTAAAACTCTCTCTCCATAACACACCAGTAGTCATGCCATATGGAAGCTGGTGTTTATGCCACACCATCCACCCGCTTGCCCGTGCAAGGCGACCGCGTTTGACGTGAGCATATCTGCATCTCCCGAGGGTGCTGGTCATACCTGGAGAAGCTGTTTGTTTCCGTATTAAGTAAGGCTTGACTGCGAGAATTTCAAGAAGCAGTTGCATCTCAAATTTCGTACAGGCATGATTCACATGGCTGAATTCACACATTTTTCTCGTTATCTTGCTTGAAGTCACTCATAATTTTCTCATCGAATGTACTGAGCCTCCCTCCTTGTGTATGTTATGACTTAGTCAAGATGTGGACTTCCGAGATCACTACACTTTTTTGTGGATCATCATTACGACCAGTGAGTAAAGTTCTTATAACAAAACAACCATCGTCTGCATTGTATCATAATATAATGACAGTAGTATTAGCGTAATGTCACTGTATTCGCTATTACATGTCATATGTTAAGGTAATGATGAGCTGCATGGCTTTCCCCAGTACACAGCCGGGCTGCCCGGTCATGGGTCACGGTGGCCAGCACCGTATCTGTCATCAGAACACCATATGTCCAGCACCGCCACTGACGGCCTCTCTTTAGCCCCCTACTGAGGATGTGACGGCCTCCCATTCGCCCCCACTGAGTATGTGACGGCCTCCCATTCGCCCCGCCTGAGGATGTGACGGCCTCCCATTCGCCCCCACTGAGGTTGTGACGGCCTCCCCTCAGTCTCCATTGAGGATATGACGGCCTCTCAGCCCACACTGAGGATGTAAGGGCCTTCCCTCAACTCCCACTGAAAATGTGACGGCTTTGCCTCAACCCCCATTGAGAATGTGACGGCCTTGCCCCTGCTTCCACTGACGATGTGATGGCATTCCATCAGCTTCTAGTGAGGATTGACGGTCTTGCCACAACTCCCACTGAAAATGTGATGACCTTGCCTCAACTCCCACTGAGGATGTGATGGCCTTCCCTCAACTCCCACTGAGGATGTGATGGCCTTCCCTCAACTCCCACTGAGGATATAACGGCCTTCCCTCATCTCCCACTGAGGATGTGAATGGTCCAACCCTGACGCAGGAGACTGGACCAGCCCTGTCTCAGGAGACTGCCCTTACCCCTGTCGCAGAAGACTGGTCCAACTCAGGCGCAGGAAACTTGTCTAGCCCTGTCGTAGTCCAGCCTCAGCATAGGAGAACGGTGCATCCCTGACACAGGAGAGTGGCTCTGCGCTGGCATACGAGACTGGTCCAGCCCTGGAAACTGTGGTCACCTACATACCCTCCCGACAAACCAGGAGAGTTCAATGCCCCAGGTTCCAGCGGTAGAGCATGCCAGCCTTCCCACCGTCGTAAGGAACACAAGCCATGTCATAGAGAAGGAGACCAGTGGCGAACTGGAACACGACCAACATCGTATGGAACACGATCAACACCGCATGGTACTGTAAAGGCAAAGATAACTTTGAGAGATATGTAAGGTCATTCACACGAAGTTAGGCGCGGTAGCAGAGGAGTAAAGAGATTGAGTGGAGCCCTCTGATGGAACCGAGACCCATCAACAGAGAACAAGAGCTTTAGGAAACTGGTGCAGCCGCGTCGCACGAGACTGGCCACCAGCTTCCTTACCCGCTAACGAGACATTACTCAAGGAAAACAGGACTGATGAGACGTCCCTGCTGGTGAGGGCCTTCCCACAGCCCCCACTGAGGACGTGACGGCCTCCCCTCAGACTCCCACAGAGGGATGTGATTGCCTCCCTTCAGCCCCTCACAGTGGATATGACGTTTTCCTCTCATTCTCCAATCAGCCTTTGACGGCTTTCCTTCATCCCCGATTAAAGATGCGATATCCTCCTTGTAAACAAGAGTTAAAAAAAATCGTTAGATCTCTAAAAGGTGATATGCTGATACCCGACGATCAGCAACGGACTTAGAAGTGAGCGAGTATGCAGTCTGTAAGGGATAGGGGAGTTGATGTTTACTGATGATACGGCACTGGTGGCAGATTTGAACGAGAAACTGTAGAAGTTGGAGTCTGAGTTTGAAGAGTGTTTAAGGAGAAAGTTAAGCATAAAGCGAAAGTTGAGCTGTGGTTTTGGTGCATCATCCATAACAGCTAAAGAACGGATGCGAGCGAATGAGGCATTTTTTTCGTCTGTTCAGGGCGCTGCTCCGCTAGCGCGGGAAATGGTGATCATGTGTCTAGACCACGTTGCTCATGGATGTAAGATGGAGGGTGTTCGATTACTTTTAATCGAATAGTCATTTCCCTATTATGGGCGATCATAGCCGACCCGTTATCGTTCTCAGCTACTACGCAAAAGGTCCTGGGTTCAGATCCTTACTGTTGAAGAATGTGTGGAAGGCGAGAACGTTATCTCGGAGAGCAAAAATGGGTATGTTTGAAGGAATAGTGGTTCCAACTGTTATATAGTTGCGAGGCATGGCTGTAGATAGGGTTGTGCGGAGGAGGGTGGATGTGTTGGAAATGAAATGTTTGAGGACTATGTGGTGTGAGGTGGTTTGATCGAGTAAGTAATGAAAGAGTAAAAGAGATTTGTGGTAATGAAAAGAGTGTGGTTGAGAGAGCAGAAGAGGGTGTGTTGAATGAAATGGTTTGGACACATGGAGAGAATGAGTGAGGAAATATTGACAAAGAGGATATATGTATCAGAGGTGGAGGGAAGAAGGAGAAGCGGGAGACCAAATTGGAGGTGGAAGGATGGAGTCAAAAGACTTTGAGCGATCGGGGCCTGGACATACAGGATCTGAAAGGCGTGCAAGGAATAGAGTGAACTGGAACGATGTGGTATACCGGGATGGATATGCTGTCAATGGATTGACCAGGGCATGTGAATCGTCTTGGGTAAACCATGGAAAGGTCTGTGGGGCCTGGATGTGGAGAGTTGTGTTTTCGGTGCATTACACATGACATCTAGAGACTGAGTGTGAACGAATGTGGCCTTTTTTGTCTTTTCCTGGCGTTACCATCGCTGGAGGATGGGGATATTATTTCATGTGTGGTGGGGTGGCGACGGGAATGGATAAATGCAGCAAGTATGAATATGTCCATGTGAATATGTATTTGTCTGTGTAAGTATATGAAATTATACATTGAAATGTATATGTATGAGTAAGTGCGTGTATGGGCGTTTGTGTATAAATGGGTGTATGCGGCCATTCTTCGTCTCTTTCCTTGCGCTACCTCGCTGACGCGGGAAACAGCGATACCCGGGGACCTATTTTCCAGGGGTTTCTGCAGCTCCTAAGCTGCGGTGCACTGAGGTGCAGGGAGAGCATGGACTTCCTTTTCAGCGTAAAAGTTCCCTGATAAAACTGTACATTGTTTCGTCAACTGACGATGATATAGCTTCGTCAGAGGTGACTTTTCCCACGCGGTGTAACCTCAAGCAGGCGGTGTGTGTGTGTGTGTGTGTGTGTGTGTGTGTGTGGGTGTGTGTGTTTATGCAAGTACATAATATCGTTCAGTAAATGCATGACGCATGGATAGAGAATGAGCGAGTGACAGATAGAATACAATAAGCGAGTGACCGGTGCAAGGGTTTCCTCGTTGTGGCTGATCATTATTACAATACGCTTCAAAGCCTCGGACATCATCTGTGTAAAACGACTTCTTCTTTTTCTCTTTTTTTTCATGAATAAGTTGAGTTAGGGAGGATGACTGTTTGGTTGTGGATAATGCCATCATGGATAGCTGTCGGTGGCATCTTAGTGGCCTAGCCACCAGCACCGTCCACCTCCTCGACCCTCGCCTCTCTACTGGACTATACCCAGGCCCAACTTTGACTCCTTCGTCAGTCCTTTGAGGAACCTTACATGTTTAATACGGATCATAATGATGTGTTTGGTGGGTTTCTGAACGTCCATAGTGTTTAACAAAAGACAGTATATATATATATATATATATATATATATATATATATATATATATATATATATATATATATATATATATATATATTTCCCTGGGGATAGGGGAGAAAGAATACTTCCCACGTATTCCCTGCGTGTCGTAGAAGGCGACTAAAAGGGGAGGGAGCGGGGGGCTGGAAATCCTCCCCTCTCGTTTTTTTTTAATTTTCCAAAAGAGGGAACAGAGAATTGCGCCAGGTGAGGGTATTCCCTCAAAGGCCCAGTCCTCTGTTCTTAACGCTACCTCGCTAATGCGGGAAATGGCGAATAGTTTGAAAGAAAAGCAAATATATATATATATATATATATATATATATATATATATATATATATATATATATATATATATATAATGAAAATTCCCCCAACAGGCTGGCCACAGAATACGGTAGCTAGATAGATTCTGATCTCTTACCAAGGCTCTTTGACATTCGCCAAACGAACCTCATTCCTCTGGGATTCCTAATTCAGCAGGTCTCACCATTAGTATAAAAAAATGGGTAGGAGGAGCATTAAGGGTTAGGTGGAGGTACAACCACAGCAGCGTACCAATCCTAACGACCTTTGGTGGCATGGCACTGTGATGTGCCCGTTTGACCCACCGCGGAGGCTCCTCGTAGCCCACTTGGTATGACTGTTTATGATACATATGTCCGGAAACTATGTTAATAAGGGACTCATTACAAGGGTCGTGGCGCCATGCATTAGGCAGGGACATGAGACTGGCATCATAATGAACACCAAAGATGATTAGTGCACAGTTTTGTACCGGCTGATGGCCGACGTCGCCTGTAAACTTCGAATGAGCCACGGCTAATGTGATATGGGGCTCTGGACCGTACATCTGCAGAGAAGTCCCTCCCTCTCCAAACGGCCTTCCCTTTTTTTTTTTTTCTTTTGCTATGCAAGAGGACTCGTGAGATACGATGACGCATCCAGTGTGCTCATTCATATGTGCACTTGTACATAAACTGGTCGCTGGAGACTGGTAGAAGTGAATGAATACTTTTTTCTCAACAAAAAATATGAGCAGGAGAGAGAGAGAGAGAAAAAAGAAAATAATCCGCTAAGAAGGAGTTCGCCGGGAGCGTTGGCTCTCTTAAGTATGCATACCACCTGTGGCTCTGTATAATACCCCGAGCTGATGACCCAGCCCAGCCCGGCGACCAAGGGGATCACGTCATGCTCACATAAACTGTCAATCTGGCCCATAAATCTCTTACTTATGAGGAAAACATCCCGAGACACCAGAGCTTTCTAGAACATCCCGAGACTAGAGCTTTCTAGAACATCCCGAAACACCAGAGCTTTTTAGAACATCCCGAGACACCAGAGCTTTCTAGAACATCCCGAGACCAGAGCTTTTTAGAACATCTCGAGACTAGAGCTTTCTAGAACATCCCGAGACACCAGAGCTTTCTAGAACATCCTAAGACCAGAGCTTTCTAGAACATCCCGAGACACCAGAGCTTTCTAGAACATCCTAAGACCAGAGCTTTCTAGAACATCCCGAGACATCAGAGCTTTCTAGAACATCCTAAGACCAGAGCTTTCTAGAACATCCTGATGCCAGGCTTTCCAGAACATCTTGAGATCACATTTTTCTAGAACATCTTAAGACCAAGCTAGAACAGTCAATGAGTGTGGAGCTATAACGTGTGCATGAACACACACACACACACACACACACACACACACACACGTTTGCAGTATAAGAATAGTGGATGAATGGAATTATTCATGAAATTATATGATCATGAACAACGTACACGAGTCTCTTGAAGGGAGTCATAGAATGGATAGAGTACAGCAGCGAGCTACTGCCATGATTAATGGACTGAGAGACAAATCTTATGAAAGCCGACTAAGCGACTGTCATTTATTTCGTTTAGAAAAGAGAAGGTCAAGAGGTGATCTAATACATGTACTCAAAATTATCATAGGCCACAGTAATCTTGATCTAACACGCTGCTTGACGATAGATTCGTCCAGTTTCACTGGATCAAATGCGGAAAATCGAAAAAAAAAAAACTCGACTTGTCGAAGGAAGTCGAGAAAATGTCAATTTTGGCGGGAGAAGTTTTGTAAATGGGATATTCCTCCGTTTCTCATTTATCTTTTCTGTTTACGCTGGTGTATATGACAGACACATTCCTTGGTCTGGAACAGACGTGTTTGAAAGAAAACCTGCCATACATACATAAAGATCCGCACCCATGACCCGGCAGCAAGAATTGAGGTTAATACAGAGGAATGTCGTGAACGAGTTATTTCCCGTCAGACACATCTTCATGGGAAGGAAAGAGCGGAATGGAATTAAGGAAGCAAGAGACTGATGAATTCCTTCCAGAATGCCCGACACCAGCGCTGGACTACACCATACCACACGCACACCAACCCTGAACACACTCCAGGATCAGTGCAAATTCAGCGGCTGAATCACGCGCTCTGAGGAAGACTATCGCTTCTGTGATGCTCGAGTATTCTGCCGTGCCCACACGACAAGGACGCCAACCTGAACGTGTCTCACCATGCATGAACTGGCAGATACACCAAAAACACTCACCTCCTCAACCTCGAGATGATCTGTCACGTACAGCCTAAACTTGACGTCTTTGACAGACTTTGTGGAGCTAAGAACTACTCTATCGATCTCGTCCGAAATCGGCAGAACGGGACGAAATCACCCTCATTGCTGGTCTCCAAGAGCAGTTGTGAATTGGAAGGACTTCGACAACAAAGCCACAGAAAGAGTTCCCTTCTGACCCCAGACTTTCGTAGAGCAGGGAAGAACACACGTAGAATGATGACACCTTAGAAGACCAGGTAAATCTAACATCTATGTATCTCTTCAATAGGACAGAATATGGAAAACAACACTGTTCTTGATGACTGCACCAAGGGTTCGTTTCGTCACTCGTGACACGAGTGGATCCCTGCTGGAAGGAAGGGTAGATAAACTCATTACTACCGCCACCAATGCTGATATCGATCATCATCATCACCCCTCACTCATCACCGGTCGTTTTGCACTGCCAGTTGTATTTATGGAAACGTCAAAACCCATGAGCATGCCTACGAGCTCTATCATTTCCCTGGTAACACCTGCAGAACAACATTGCCAAACTGATCAACAGTGCAGTAATCCCATACCTTCCGGCCAAGTTTTCGCTCACTTTTGACTCATGTATTCACCCCAATCCGTCGCAGCGCCCGCCCCTGATAAGATCCTTGCATCCTCTGATGTAGGGAGTTTCTCTACCAACGTTCTGGTGGACACCACAGTTCAAATCATCCGCGAGAAAGGCATCATCCATCCTGCCCGACCGACCCCGCGTATGGCTCGTGATGGTCTGCAGGGGCTACTCCGAGCCTGCACCTCAGATGCACCACACTGAAGTCCCGACGGACGACCAGTCTACCAAGTTGAGTGGATGGATAGCTCTAGGTTCCTCCCCTCCTTCGTCGACCTCTACCTCTGCTATCTGCATAGAGAACAGAGTCCCGTGGATCAGAGGCTTCGACCCAGCACCTAGTGTCGTCATGCCCAATGACTCTTTTGTGATCGTTGGAGACTATGATCACCTAAAACAACGTTGGAGGCGTCATCAGTGCTTAGATTAAGAAATGAGCTAAGAGTGAATAACACGATACTTACCCTAAGTGTTGACGTCAGTGTTTACAGTGGTGAATATGTATATAACAGGTGTGTTCCAGAGACCTGGGGAGGTGCCTGAATGCGGATGGCTAATGCCCTCATAGACACATACTTGGTGTCGTTATGACCTACTTAAGAAAGCTTACAAAGAATATTCATCTTGTGACTTCATCCATAATGACAGTCAAAGATCTTAACAAATGATGTTAGACATTGGATTTCCAAATTCTTCAGTTATCTGCAGAACAGAAAATGTTCCTCCAAACAAAACCTTTACACACACACACACACACACACACACACACACACACACACACACACACACACACACACCAGAAGCAACCAGGCATCACACCCACCATGAGTTCTCCAGGAGCCAAGTGACCCTGGCATGTCAAGTAGATGGCAGAGTCCTGAGGGATATATGACAAAGAGAAATACCACATGCAGAAACCTCGTCATGTACTACAAATACTACAAGAACCAACATACTAATGTAGTATACCCGTTTTTCTGCCCCGCTGGGGGCTGTGAACTTCAGAAAACTGGGAATTACGATGATGTGACCAACACAACCCTCAATCAACGCCTCACATTACAGCTACAACAACGATCATTAAAGTGACACATGACAGAATGTCATAACACCGTCCAGAATCGACATCACAAATGCAATACTAAAATATACAGTATTGCAAGGATCAAACACAACTTCACGTGGTAGGAGTAGCCTTCATCCTTGAAACCAAATATTAAATCAACAACCAAACTACAACCTAAGACAGAACACTGAGTCACTTATCAAATTACCTTCATAACCCGCGGAAACCAAACCCCAGCGTGAGCTTGAAGACGCCTGCAGCGGCAGCCGACTTAATATCAGTTACCCAGCTTTGTTCTCAGGTGGCTGGTTCCCCCCACTCTACTTCACCACCAGGTACAGCTTTAGGAGTCGTCCTACTGACGCTACGCCCACACCCCAACATGGACGGCGCACCGTCTTAGTGTAACTGGTTAATATCGGTTCGCCTGTGAATATGTTCGGCGCATAGTATATGGCTTTGTGTTGTTAGTTTGCATTTTGTTACAACTTTGGGCTGAAGATGACACGAGGATCTCGAAATATTAATCAGTTTCAAACAACCTTTCGGGTTTCTGTATCCATTATAAAGTGATTTACAGAACAGCTGAGGCTAGAGTACAGGGGAGCCACGTTGACACTCCAAACGCTATCTGACCACCGACCAGACGCGCCACCTTCACACCGCGGTCATCCGGAGGCTGAGGTCATCCTCCCATCGGTCAGGGAGAGAGAGAGAGAGAGAGAGAGAGAGAGAGAGAGAGAGAGAGAGAGAGAGAGAGAGGTCATTGGTGATGTCAGGTCGTCTTCTCTGTTGCATTTCTAGAATTTTCCTCAAGTTTCTGTTGTTGTTTCCTGCTACAGTTGATGGTCCATCGTACAGAGGTAGGTTGTCCCTGAGCATTAACTTGACTGCCTCGAGTATATGAAGTTTTCCTCTGTTTTCAGATCTTGATCAATATTTCGATGTTATTTGTCATCTGGTCCGTAGTTAAATACTGCTGGTGTTGTTCCCGAAGATGTCTTCTGGGTCCTCCTCCTTCCGAATGGGACGTCCGTCACTCTTCTTGACAGCGTGGTTGGTGTGTGAACAGTGTGATTGTTATTAGAACTTAGCGCACCATTTGCGGTGTTACGCCTGAACAGATAGACAACATTAGTCGTCTTTGATATAGATTGTTCTTCACGACCTGAGATGCTCTCCCCGGGCTACGATAATGAACACCATCATAAATTTCACAGAGCTTTTGACCTTAATCTCGGGTTCTAATACCATAGAAATAGGTTTACTTGTGTGTGGTTTTCACTATTATATTTTCTCTTCGAGACCTGTCTCATCTCTGCTCTTTTAACTTTCTCGTTTACCACACGACCGTACGTAAGTTAAGCATTATAAGATCCAGGAGGTGTGTATCAAACATGACATTTTCAATGTCTTTGCGCGTCTGTGTGAAGATTTGATCTGGGAATGAGGGTCGATAAGTCCCTCTCAACTTTGTGCGTTCATTGCCGTAAGAAGTAAGGATACTGCAGGAGGATTATTAGCCCATGCTAGGCAAGTCTTGGTATAAGACATGTTGGTATAAGAAATGTTCCTGTACACACTCCAGGAACTTGTGACTCCATGATGTCCAGGCGCCATGTGAATCTAAACCCCGCCACTCTTATCTCATTACTGAAATCCCCCATTATCAGTGCTGTACCTTCTCTGAGAAGTGAATGTTTTACTGCATGTACCAACCTGATCATGCCTTCGCTGTTCTCATCGTATGATTGTGTGGATCGTTGAAGTTCAGTGGAATGTTATATGTTATCAACACCACTACTGTGTACTCTATCCTGCCGTTACCCTTCCCATCATGTATTATCTGATGAGGGCATAAGCTTATCTTTCATTAGGAGAACCAAACCATCTTCTCCTTTGCATTCTCTTTCTATCCTTGCTGTTATTCAACCCCTTAAACAGACCAGGTGGGATCGTATCTCCTTAGTAAGCGTTGTTTCCATGACTCCAGCAATATCAGGCGCGTTTTACTCTATGCGATCCTCAAATTCCAGCTCTTTACCGTGTGCTGCTAATGCATCAGTATTTGTATATACAGTTCATTCAGTCTGCCATTACCATTGCCTAATATTCCTGACCGCGTGTGTGTGTGTGTGTGTGTGTGTGTGTGTGTGTGTGTGTGTGTGTGTGTGTGTGTGTGTGTGTGTGTGCACCACTCCTGCTTCCACGAGTGAGGTACACAAACAAGATTTCATTCATTATTTGTATTTTTGTATTTGTGATCCTCCTTGTGTGCAGTAACACCAAACGTTTGATATCTATAAAGAAGACAATTCAAAGTCGTTTGCAGTCATACGTAGTTAGGGGTCGATGTTTTCTGTGGTCGCAGTGTTGTCCTTTGTTTTTGGAAGTAGATAAATTCTAACCATTTTTGTTTTGTTTCGTATTTCCATTACGTAATGGTGAACACAGACGCCATTTTTCTATGTCAGAGTTAGACGTGGTTCATCCTGGCCAGGTACTCCGTCATTGGCGCAGGTATAAGGTGTACCTGACGCAGGTATAAGGTGTACCTGACGAAGGTATGTGTACCTGACGTAGGTATAAGGTATACCTGACGAAGGTATGAGGTGTACCTGACGTAGTTATAAGGTGTACCTGACGCAGGTATAAGGTGTACCTGACGAAGGTATAAGGTGTACCTGACGAAGGTATGAGGTGTACCTGACGTAGTTATAAGGTGTACCTGACGCAGGTATAAGGTGTACCTGACGAAAATATAAGGTGTACCTGACGTAGGTATAAGGTATACCTGACGCAGGTACAAGGTGTAGTACATGATCGAGTCGTCCACCTGGCAGACACACACAGTGTCCCGTGTCTCAACTTCGGTCTGGCTCGTTTGAAAATCGGGCCGCTCCGAACTGGTACCTCCACTGCTGCTGCTGCTGCTGTTGCTGTTGCACATTACTGAATAAATGATGGCGATGAGATTGGAAAATCCATCATATCACATGCAAGTCAGCGATAATCAGGCAATAACATATATATATATATATATATATATATATATATATATATATATATATATATATACATATATATATATATATATATATATATATATATATATACGCTGGGGCGTACTGAGCGCGGGGGATAGTTTCGGGCACACAGGCCCAAGGTTGAGTTTGCCTTACGCCGCCGCCCACCACCATCAACGTTCCGCAGACATTACACGATCGTCATCTCCTTAGCTCCCCTGACGACATCATCAGAGGTATTCAATAAGCGTTCCCCCTCAAGTCATCCACATAAATCAGGAATCTTTATTACCCCTTTGTCATAAGAATCTGGATGTCAAGGAATGCATCGTGAAGTAATTTATGTGGGCTGGGAGGTAGTCCAAGGCCCGCTGGCTCGAGGGGCCGCTGGCTGAGTCTTTGATGGACGTACAGGCCGGCCAACCTGCCCACACACCGGCTTGTTATACTCTCACTGCGCACACCCGCCTTCCTGCTCTCACTGCGCATGTCTGGCTTCTTGCTCCCACAGCGCAGACCTGGCGTCTTCCCACTGCGCAGACGTGGCTTCTTCCTCCCACTTTGTAGACCTGGATTCTTGCTCCTACTGCGCACACCTGGCTGCTTCTTCCCACTGCGCAGACCTGGTAGTTCCTCCCAGTGCGCAGTTTGACTGCACTTCTCTGTCTTTCAGGTCCACGAGATACTTTCCGGTCAAATCAAGCAACTAATCATTTGAGTGAAGGCACTTTCGCTGCATGTATCGTATGGCCATTCATAAATTATATTGTTATTATAAAGTTGCGTGTCTGATCTACAATCTTTCCGTGTTAGAAATTGGCTTTTTTGACAAACTTTTGATTGCAAGAGTAATCAGTAAGTTATCAACTATTGTTATAAACTTTTGATTTGTATTTTTGTGGCAAGCGACCTTCACTTAGACTGAACCACTTGCGTTATTTCTGTACTATGCTATACAGTTCATTCACATCCCTTGCGTCATTTCTATACCTTGCCACACCTCCATTCAGTTACTTTACAGGCGATGGAAATTCCCAAACCATCCTAAGGTTATCTTCTATCTGGAGAGAACGCTTACAGCAACACATTCAGTGATCCTCTCACAGCAGTGGACCAGACACCTGAGCTGACGTCATGATTCTCTGTATCAGCCAGTCCTTTCCCAGGAGGTGCTTGGGGTTGGGGAAGGGCGGAGTCCCCGTTGAGCCGGGAGCGACAATATAACTTAACACGAACAGTTACTGATGTTATCTCACGGACTCTGCCACAGTTCCCACACAGCATCCGCATCTCACGCACCCTAGCATAGACACCGTCACAACATTCCCGAGACCCACGCCAACTCACGGTGCCTCAGAGCGTCTCCCAAATGACCAGAGCGCTCTCGTGTCCTCACTACATTACGTCCACGTCCCTTCTGCATCCAGACACCTCCTAATACACCTTATTGTTTGATTAGCTCGTATATTTTCAGTCTAGTTACGTCCCTCAGTGTATTCCAATTTCCCTTCAATGCGCCTAGGTCCTGCCTGCTGCAGCCTAGATCCCGATTACACACGCGGCCCTACTTGTCCTCATTTCTCAGCTCACCTAGGACAGTTATAATCCCTGCTATTCCCCAGTTCCCCCATTACAGTCAGTTTTCCTGACTATGCTCAGGTCCCCACTGAGAACAGATTCTGACATCAGACTTAAGGTCCTCCACCACAAGGCTCCTTATTATATTTCACGTACTCCCGCTACACCTAAAGCCCCCATTACACACGTTTTCCCACTACACTCTAGGTCCCCAAAGAAAATGATGTTCTACTACACTCTAGGTCTCCTGCTACACCTCTGATGTTCTATTACACCCTAGGTCTCCTGCTACACCTCTGATGTTCTATTACACCCTAGGTCTCCTGCTACACCTCTGATGTTCTACTACACCCTAGGTCTCCTGCTACACCTCTGATGTTCTACTACACCTTAGGTCTTCTGCTACACTTCAGGGCCTTCTTCTAAACAGCGGGCCTGTTATTAACTGTGAGTTTTTCCACTGCATCTCAGATGTCTCATTACACTCATGGTTCACCTCAGCATTTAGGTCCCTCACTATACCCAGGTCCACTTACTGCATCTAAGGCACACTCCCTGCACCTCAGGTCTCCAGCTGTAATAATGTCTCTAGCTACACGCAAAATCGGTGACTAATGACAAGGTCCCAATGTTATCTCGTGTCAGCCCGTACATCCCAACTCATGGCATTACACCCAAGGTCCACTACTACTTTCAAGTCCCCCACGACACCCACAGGTTCATTTATAACACTCTAGGTCTCTTAAGTAAACACAAGGTCCTCTTACACTAACACCACGTTAAGCAATGTCATGTTTTTCAACAGTATTTCGAATCCTACACTGCAAGCAACAACCTGTCTCCTTCCACTGCAGTCGAGGTTCCCTTTTACTCAAGCTACAACCCACATCAGACTGCACGCTAGGTCCTGCGTCATTACCCTGGTCCCCTTGAACGAAGTAGCTCCATTGCCATACCCTAAACTCCCTACTAAATCTACGTTCTGTGTTACACCCAGGCCCCTTACTACATAACTGCTTCTTTAACTATGTTTTGTTTATCCATTACATCCAACGTTCCAGGTTCCCATCTGCACACTAGCTCCGCCAACCTTCCGTTTCCTCCTTCCACTGCAGGTCCTCCTTTACACCAATATTCTCAGTTACGCCTTAGGTTCCCTCTGAATACCTAAGCCCCCTTTTTTATATCCAAGTTTCCGTTCACATTAGGTCAGATACTAAAATATGTAACGCATACTCACTCTTTAGAATTCTATCAGTGCTCCCCAAGTCTTCCGCCATATACCAAAATTTCTTCCACACAGCAGGATCCCGCACAAACCCAAGCCCCCTAGTCATCACAGGTCTCTTAATACACACCAGATGCCCAGCCAATGTCAGGTCGTTCCTATCTATACCCAACGTCCTCTTCCCCAAACTAGATCACAGCTTCCCAAATAATCTTAAGTTCCATATGACATTCCTGTATACCAGCCACACTCCAGGTCTCCCGCTGTACCTTAACTCCTCAGATATATAATTACTTCCCCAAGTCCACAGCCAACTCTGGTGCCCCAGTATACACCAGGTGCTCTATTCTCATGCCAATTTGTGGTGCCTTGCTACATCCCTGGTCACCCACAGTAACCCAGGTCCACATCTAGACTATGGTTTTCCATCCACCCTCAGCTCCCTCAGGACGACTAGACCCCACTAAAAAGACGGCCCGAGCCGATATACGTCATGTTCTCTGTATCCCACGTCCCTCCAAACTTCATCCCAGGTTCTCTGTATCCCAGGTCCCTCCAAACCTCATCCCAGATTCTCTGTATCCCAGGTGCCTCCAAACTTCATCCCAGGTTCTCTGTATCCCAGGTGCCTCCAAACTTCATCCCAGGTTCTCTACTATATCCCAGGTCCCTCCGAACTTCATCCCGGGTTCTCCACGCAACATACTCCCGGTAATCCTTTACATTTCTACAGTCTTCCTTTGCCTCCCCTTAGATCATTCTTGGTCATGCACACATTAAGTGTTTCTCCTCTTAGATTTGTCATGAAATCAGGACCGGGTTTCCCCACGCTACCTATCACGTCCCTAGGAAGCCCCACTTCTCCCACAAGGCATCAGGTCCCCGGCTGACCCTCAGGTCTCCCACAAGGGACCTGGGGACTATACAACAGGTCTGCAGATAACTTCATGTCCTCCCGCTACATCTCGGGTTCCATCCTCAGGTTCTCCGCTGCGTATGAACCTCGGGCAGACAACATACCTCCCGCTATATACCAGGTCCCCAGATAATCTCATACTTGTGTCCTGAGCTAACCTCAGGTCACTTCGTACATTAGATTTCAAGCCACTTGAGCTCAGATCCCTCACTCTCTCCCGGGTTTCCCACCGCATACCAGGTCCCATGTTACACTGTAACTCCCCAGCTCATTTTAAGTGCACCCACTACGTCTCAGAAGCCCACTATATAGTAGACCGTCAACCATTACATCACAAGTTGGCACCACTACACACCATGTCTCCAGCCGACTCCGCTTCGACTGTCACATTCCAGGTCCACTACAAATGACCGAGTCACCAGCCCATTAGCAGTCCTCCATTACATCCCATGTCCCGCACTCCACTTCAGCACCTCAGGTCCCACTACATATCAGCCGCCTCACCCTGCCCCCCTCTCCATCCCGGGCCACAGAAAGCCATCCCTCCCGGGCGGCCATGTTGAGTGGCCCACCGCCAGCAGTTGGTATGCGGCCGCTTGTCGTCACGTCATGTCGATGCTATTGTAATGCGTCAGATTGCTTGTTCCCTGCCCGCTCGGAGATTTATTGATCTCTACGGCTCGATAATGTCGCTGGACCGCTGCACACAACCCAGGGAAGTGACATTTTTCCACGTTTTGCTAGGGGTGGCGGACGTAGTTATGGTAATTGTGGTGAAGGAGCAACTAACGTAGAGGATATTCGCGACGGAGGGGAAGCTCATGTGTTGGCCTCCAACGAGTGATGGGAACGTACGTATGAGCATAATTGGATCAGCCAGAGGCCGCCTGCGCTCTCGTGATTTCAGGAGGTTCAGGACTGAAGCAGCGCGTGACCCACACGTCGGAACCTCTGGTCATTTGCAGTTCTGTAGACGAGGCAACAAATGATTAGGTCGATCATCACGATCCATAGTACAGGGTTCAAAGAAGAAGCCACTCCAGCCTTATCATGACCCCTCATCCACCACTCAGCTGTAGAGGCCAAACCAGGCTATAGAAAGTGCTCATGGGTCGGGTGGGGTAGTGGAGGGAAGATGATGGAGGATTTCAATCAAAACCTGTGATAAAAAACGCACAGGAAGAAATAAGAAAAAAAAAAAAAAGGCATATGACGTCCGACTGGTAATTGGCGATTAAATTACCATATAGTTACGGCGGGCGACATTCTTCAGCATGTGACTACGATCTGGTCCTCGTCATTTTTTTGGGTAGGGTCTGAGGGAAATATGTCGCCGCCCTTGACATATGAAAAAAAAAAGGAAATAAAAAGTCTTTTTTGTTTGAAGGTGTAAGTCTCTGATTTCACAACTTTCATCCTTCGGGTTATTTCCCATCCACTCCATACACTACAACACCTCCCTCCCTCCCTCACCCTACCTCCTTTTTTCCCCCAAGTAAATCCATTGTGGTGAGTCTTGGTGACCTGACCTCTGCCCCATCAGGATCGGTGTTCCTTCTGTTGATGTTGGGTCGCCTTCTTTCTTTCTTTTTTTTGTCAACATTTTTTTTTTTTTGTTAAAACGTTTAGTAACTGATGACTCAGCTCTGTGATGTATAACTTTCACTTAGATATTTCTCGTCCAGACCTGGACCACTTCACGCATTTCATACATAGACGTCATCTGCCACTAGTGTATGTGTGTTTGTGTGTGTGTGTGTGTGTGTGGGTGTGTTTGTGTGTGTCTGTGTGCACATCCTCCAGTATGATCGGTGATTCGTGATTCTTTAAGCCATTTTCTTTCTTTTTTTTCAGACTATAATTATTCTTATCTTTGTCATTTCTTTTAAGAGATTCTGCTGTTGAAGTTTTGAACTCTCCCTGCATGAAGACATTAATCTAACCTTTTTAATCGTTCTTTGAAACCTTGTAGACAGATATGGTAAGGTTCTCTATAAAAAAAAAGGGAGCGATTTCTATTTGAGTCTCGAATAAAAAAGGGAGCTGTTTCTCATTGGGTCTCGAATGAAATAGAGAGCGGTTTCTAACTGGGTCTCGAATGAAAAAGGGAGCGGTTTCTGTTTGGCTCTAGAAATAAAAACAGGGAGCGGTTTCTGTTTGGGTCTCGAATAAAAAAGGGAGCGGTTTCTGTTTGGCTCTCGAATAAAAACAGGGAGCGGTTTCTGTTTGGGTCTCGAATAAAAAAGGCAGCGGTTTCTGTTTGGCTCTCGAATAAAAACAGGGAGCGGTTTCTGTTTCGGTCTCGAATTACAAAAGGGAGCGGTTTTGTAAACCCTACGAGTATTTTGTTCCTTCTCATTGTAGACATTTCTTTGGCTTTTGGCTCCGAACCTTCTGTTCTGTGTAGTTGACACAGCGCTCGACAGGCCACTCCATGGGAAAGACCGAAGGTCTCTAATGCTGCAGCACAGAGAATTGGATCCTCTACATCACTAGTCTGTAAAGACACAGACGGAGGATAACGAAGCAGAAGTGTCCGTCTGGGAGATAGTGTGTCGCCGATGGCAGCACGAACGTTGGTCGACCAGCGCGACGCTTCCTTCACTCCCGCCGCAAGTTCCACCTTTCATGTGGGTATCTGTGCCCGATATCGGTGCAAATAACCCGATGATTATATATATATATATATATATATATATATATATATATATATATATATATATATATATATATATATATATATATATATATTTTTTTTTTTTTTTTTTTTTTTTTTTTTTGCCACTGTCTCCCGCGTTTGCGAGGTAGCGCAAGGAAACAGACGAAAGAAATGGCCCAACCCACCCCCATACACATGTATATACATATGTCCACACACGCAAATATACATACCTACACAGCTTTCCATGGTTTACCCCAGACGCTTCACATGCCCTGATTCAATCCACTGACAGCACGTCAACCCCGGTATACCACATCGCTCCAATTCACTCTATTCCTTGCCCTCCTTTCACCCTCCTGCATGTTCAGGCCCCGATCAACAAAATCTTTTTCACTCCATCTTTCCACCTCCAATATATATATATATATATATATATATATATATATATATATATATATATATATGTTAGCGGTTACTACGCCTCAAGTATCATCATGATCTCACGAAAGGGATTGCATTATCTTCGAGGAACTTCTCGCTCCAGAGGAATCCATCATTTCCCTGCTCCTGGTTGTAGCGTAGTCTCGAAGCTGTAGGAGCCCATGAAAGGGGTTTAGGGATTTTAGGTGATGATTTTGATATCAAGAAAGGATTTTATATTGTGGGGTCTTTATAGTCCTGAATAATCCTGAAAGATTGTATATATATATATATATATATATATATATATATATATATATATATATATATATATATTTTTTTTTTTTTTTTTTTTTTCTAAGTCAATTCACAGATCGAATCATCACTAAATATTCGAACTCGTTCGATTCACGAGTCGAATCGATTGTGCATATATAGATTATAGAGTAAATACACTGAAATGAATTATTTGTGTGGAGTGGTTCCACACACGGTTGGTAATGGATGTAAGTTTATCTTAGTACAGAAGACACGGTAAATCCTACGAGAGAATATGGCAATGAGTTTGATCACCAGGAAGCATACTGTTCACTGCGTACAAAATAGTGAAAGTGCTCTTGCACACATAGGTCGTAGTTAAACTCAATAACTGAATCATGGAGTAAATGAAATAGAAAATGTTTTATTCATTGAGAAAAGTGTACTTCAAGACTTGATTAGATGTGATTGTAATACGTGGATGTTCCTGGGAATAAAGCGAGACGGACTATGTCCGTGAACAAAGGACATGGCTTACTTGAACATGAGGAAGAAGACTGGTACAAAAGTGAAAGAAAAGTGTTCTGGCAGAGGAAATCAGAAAATCGACCTCAGAGGTAAACTCTGGATGTTGGAAACAAAAAAATTATGTGTGATTCCCTATTTCTTCGTGACCAGATCAGTCTTCTTGCATTGTGCTTGGAGAGGCGCAGGACCGCGTGTGCCCACATACTGAACAACGTGTGGACTGAAAGACAGATGAATCACGTGCTGTTCTGGCCAACGACGGAGAGATGCCGCTGCTTTTTCTATCCAGTATAACAGTGGATCACTTCCCACTGAGATCTTGCCAGTGGTGAAGATTTGCTAATTTCGCTGCTTTTTGAGACTCTCTCTTGTTATGTGACCCCCCTCCTTCCCTTTTTTTTAAACAGTGTAGCTAGAAGGGCTCGTGTCTCAGTTCTCGGTTCGTGCAGTATACTCACAGTTCTAGGGTTTATAACTTGACTTTTTATCTTCTTTCAGTGTCTTGTTGAACTCTTGCCATCGGGTCATGTTTCGTAAACCAGTTCATCTGAAGCAATACTGCATTATTATCTCGACTGGGATTCAGTCAACCAACTCCACTTGGATCAGTAGGTGTTGCTGCCGGTAGACAGTCTTGTAGCGAAATCAGATCTCTCGTTCAGTTGGTTTAAAATCTCACCACAAAATAATTTTGTAGTAGGTGATGACGTTTCTTGCAGTTCGTCCGCAAGAATAATAGGTACAATAATACCGATACAGTGCATTGATGATTGTCCTTCCCTGTGTTGTTGTCCTGAGAACTGGCAGAACAGCTTCTTTACCTTCCTCAGTGGCTGAGGCAAGGGTAGAGGAGGAGTACCCGTGGCACAATACATCGTCTTCCGTAACATTCAAGGAGAACAAGAGAGGTTGCTACTTCCCTTCTCTGAATCGACTTAGGTCGTTAATAAGTGTTACTGAAAGGTGTGATGCCATCAAATGGAGGCATTGACTTCATCTACTTGAAGTGCTGTTAATATGTGGCCTGTCCAGCAGTTGCGCAATGGGGAAAAATATAAGCGATTCGATGTACAATATACATGAGCATCATCGCCTCATCAATTTTTGAGCATCTGTGACTATATTTACTGAACGCTGTAAGAGTGATGCCATGTCATGTGCTTATATATATAAAAAAAAAAAAAACTGAACGTACCTTAGTCAGAAAACATGGATACGTATGTGAATGATATAAGATATCAATTCATTTTTTTTTTTTTGCAAGATTTGAAAGAAATGATTTGAGCGAAGAGTGCGGTAATGTTATGTCGGGTATTCGAGAAAGAAATGATGAAAGAATCGTGATATCACACGAACATAAATATTGCGGTCTCTGAAGCTAATACGTATTAGGCCAGGAGAGGCCACGGGACCAGACGGTGTGCCAGGCAAGGCGCTACAGTGTTGTGCTGAACAACTGGCATTGTCACCCATACTTCAGCAATTATTTCAGGATTCACTAGATCAAGGGTTAGTAGCGCTTGATATATGGACATTGTCAGAAATAAAGCCAATTGCCAAAATCTCATTTTTCCCTAGCGTTCAACGATTTTAGACCTGTTGTTTTAACATCATATATTATGAAATGTCTCGAAGACACAATGAGAAACTATTCGTGTAATAGTATAGATGATTTCGGAGATCCACTGCAGTTTGCTTATTGTAAAGATAGAAGTGTGCAGGATGCGAGTTTGACTCTTATAAATGAGATTAGCAAACATTTAGACAGACATAACTCACAAGCAAGAATCATATGCATTGATTACATCTCTGCCTTTAATACAATCCAACCACATAATTTGTTAAATGAATTATTAATGATGGATGTAAACTGTAACTTACTGAAATGTAACTCCAGCTTTTTAACACAGAGGCCACAGTATACCAAGATAGATAACGCTAAAATCCAATATAATTCTTACCGGTACAGGTGCATCCCAGGGATGTGTTATGTCCCTCACTTTGTTTAGTTTGTATGCTGACGACTGTAGAAGTGCTTATATGCTGATGATACAGTAATCATAGAAATTATTGTTGATGGTAATTGTAATGGTTATATTGCACAAGTCAGTTGCTTTGTTGAGTGGTGTAAAACAAATTGTCTGCACTTGAATGTGAAGAAAACTGAGGAGATGATGATAGATTTTAGGACAAACTACATTTACCAGACTTGATTACGATTGAACATGAAAATGTAGAAAGAGTGAGTCAGTACAAGTATCTAGGCTTTATCCTAGATGACCAGTTAAAAAGTGATGCAAATACTGATATGGTGTATAAGAAATGTGATCAAAGATTGCACTTTGTGCTTATTTTAGATGGTCTACATATAGACAATGCAGTAATTAATTTTTTTATGGGGCAACTATAGAATAGATTTTATGTTTGTCAATTCCTGCCTGGTATGGCAAGCTAAACAGTAAAGATAAAGATAAACGAAAAAAAATTTAAGAAAGCTAGGAAATTGGGTGCAGACACTAATCAAACTTGAGAAAATACTTAAGAAACCTAGGAAATTGAGTGCAGACACTAATTAAACTTGAGAAAATACTTAAGAAACCTAGGAAATTGAGTGCAGACACTAATTAAACTTGAGAAAATATTTAAGAAAGATAGGAAATTGGGTCTAAACACTAATTAGATTTGAGAAAGTATTTGAGAAAGATAGGAAATTGGGTGCAGACACTAATTAAACTTGAGAAAATATTTAAGAAAAATAGGAAATTGGGTGCAGACACTAATTAAACTTGAGGAAATATTTAAGAAAAATAGGAAATTGGTTGCAGACACTAATTAAATTTGAGGAAACATTTAAGAAAGCTAGGAAATGGGGTGTAAACACTAATTAAAGTCGAGAAAATTTATGAGAAAGATAGGAAATTGGGTATAAACACTAAATAAACGAGAAAATATTTAAGAAAGAGAGGAAATCGAGTGTAAACACAATTACATTTGAGAAAATATTAAAGAAAGATAGGATTTTGGGTGCAGACACTAATCAAACTTGAGAAAATATTCAAGAAAGCTAGGAAATTGGGTGCAAACACTAATTACACGAGAAAATATTTGAAGAAATAGAAAATTGGGTGTAGACACTAATTAAACTTGGGAAAATATTTAAGAAATATAGAAAATTGGGTGTAGACACTAATTAAACTTGAGAAAATATTTAAGAAATATAGAAAATTGGGTGCAGACACTAATTAGATTTGAGAAAATATTTAAGAAATCTAGGAAATTGAGTGCAGACACTAATTAAACTTGAGAAAATATTTAGGAAAGCTAGGATATTGGGTAAAAACACTAATCAACCTTGAGGAAATATTTAAGGAAGATAAGAAATTGGGTACAGACACTAATTAAACTTGAGAAAAACTTTAAGGAAGATAGGAAATTAGGTGTAGACACTAGAACATTAGATATGCTGTATCAGGAATGTGCAATGAAGTAGGTGGAGAAGATCATGCAAGGAGCAGCCCGTCATCCTCTACACCAACACTATATATTTGTAAGATCAGGAAGAAGACTGTCTTTGCCTATACAACGCACCAATACATTCACGAAATCATTTGTAACCAAAGAGGATTCTACTCTTTAACCATCTAAAGACGCTCTAACTCCTCTGTGATATACATAGCTTCTGAGTACAGTAGATGATTCAGTATGTGATATTTTATGTGGTACTTTTATGTGATATTTTATGTGGTGCTTTTATGTAATATTCTATGTGGTGCTTTTATGTGATATCTTATGTGGTGCTTTTATGTGATATTTTATGTGGTGCTTTTATGTGATATTTTATGTGGTACTTTTATGATATTTTATGTAGTACTTTTATTTGATATTCAATGTGGTACTTTTATGTGATATTTTATGTGGTACTTTTATGTGATATTTTATCATATTCATTTTATAATTCTTATACTTTTTAATCATGAATTGAGCTTTTAGTCATAAAGAATTCCATTTTGTATCATGTATACAGTTTCAAATAAAGTCATCTTATCTTATCTCATCTTACCTTTATCTTATCTCATCTTATCTTTGTCTTATCCCACTGACAGCTGATGATATCCTCGGCCACAGCTGCTGTGTGATCAACGTCCAGGTTCTCGAGGCTGGCGACTGACGAACATCGAAGCTGTGCGGGGGGGACCCGTCGGGCTCAGGTATGTACAGGTGTTTCGTGAGAACCTTGTGATGGCTGTGGTCTTCACCTCCCACGGTGTTCAGACGTGATGGAAGGTCGAAGCTTCCTCGTTCCTCAGACGTTAGAGTCTTCAAGAGTTTCTCGTGCGAAAAGAATTTCTAAGGTTGATCAAGCTGACGTGAGGGTGTGGTCAGATGCGGAGGAAAGCAGCCTAGGAACACCATTTCCTCAACCCTGGTCCGGCGACCGTCTCATACGGCCTTCCATGAGCCGCAGTAAGATACAGCGCTGATTTTTTTTTTCGTATTTGGTCTCCTTTGCGTCAAGGGGGATCTTATTATACGTAAAATATGGGATGATTTTCTTTTTTTATGTGTGTGACTACCCCTAAATATTAAGACTTGATGCACTGTCGGATGTTTTTGTGTTGCTAGTGATTCCGTAGGTTGTGTTTGTAACTGCCCCTGAATCTTAAGACTTGATGCACTGTCGGATGTTTTTGTGTTGCTAGTGATTCCGTAGGTTGGAAGCTGTTGTTATACTGGCTTGTGGTGTATTGCCAATGAGGGTGTCGGCAATGTGTGTGTCTGCGGTGATGACATTCTTCTTTTTTTTTTCCTTTGTCATTTGCCCTGCAAAGCAAATATGCCGTCACTTTGCCCGTTAAGGAAAGAGGAAGAACAGTAGATAATTATTTGAACAAGATTACTTCATGCTGGACTCATGCCAGGGTGTTGTAAGGTACTTTGACTTGGTTTACCGGGAGTATTGCACTGTGTTCGTAAATACCTGAGCTACTGGATCGAATGGAACTGTCCTTCCTAGTACTGGCAGATCCCCTGGCTCTTTCCTAGTACTGGCAGATGCCCTGGCTCTTCCCTAGTACTGGCAGATCCCCTGGCTCTTCCCTAGTACTGGCAGATGCCATGGCTCTTCTCCAGTACTGGCAGATGCCCTGGCTCTTCCCTAGTACTGGCAGATCCCCTGGCTCTTCCCTAGTACTGGCAGATCCCCTGGCTCTTCCCTAGTACTGGCAGATCCCCTGGCTCTTCCCTAGTACTGGCAGATGCCCTGGCTCTTCCCTAGTACTGGCAGATGCCTTGGCTCTTCCCTAGTACTGGCAGATGCCCTGGCTCTTCCCTAGTACTGGCAGATGCCCTGGCTCTTTCTTAGTACTGGCATATGCCCTGGCTCTTCCCTAGTACTGGCTGATCCCCTGGCTCTTCCCTAGTACTGGCAGATGCCATGGCTCTTCTCCAGTACTGGCAGATCCCCTGGCTCTTCCCTAGTACTGGCAGATGCCATGGCTTTTCCCTAGTACTGCCAGATCCCTTGGCTCTTCCCTAGTACTGGCAGATGCCCTGGCTCTTCCCTAGTACTGGCAGATGCCCTGGCTCTTCCCCAGTACTGGCAAATACTTTGGTTCTGTCCCATTACTGCCAGGTACTTTGGCTCTGACCCAGCACTCCCAAGTGCCCTGGCTCTGTCCCGGTACTGCTAGGTGCTCTGGCTCTGTCCCAGTACTGCCAGATACTCTGGCCTTCAGAGCCTCAGTAGGTTCCCCAACTATCACTAGAGCACCGTGATTACATGAACAGTGAGGAGAGTGTGGTGTATGGTACTGTGTTGGAGAGTGGGTGTAGTGCACGGCATAGTGTGAGAGGGAGGGTGTACGGAATGGGTGGTGTGAGGGAAGGTTTTGGGAGGGTGTGGTATGAGGGGCGTTGGTGGTGTGATGAAGGGTGTGGTGTGATGGAGGGAATGATGTGATGTAGGGTTTGGTGTGAGGTAGGAGATAGGGAGGATGTAGGGACGATTTGGGCAGAATGTGGTATGGGGGAGGGTATGATGGTAGGAAGGTTACATGGAAGGTGTGGTGTGGAGTGTAATATTGGGAGAGTGTAGGGAGAGTGTCGTGTGAGGCAAGGCGTGTGGAGGGTGTGGTGTGGGGGAGGGTGTGGTGTGTGGAGAGGTTCACGTGGATCAACACCCCAACACAGTAGGTACAGAGATACAATGTTGGAGTGTGGAGCTCTGGACGAGGCTGGTCCCGCTAATTACCTGGCTATCGGTACGATCGGAAGTAATGATGATAAAGAGAAGCAACATTAGTAATTACGATAATTAAGTCTCCACACGATGGCTGAGATATGTCCAGCCAGTCTGGGGTCGGCCTTTTGGCGCCCGGCAGCCAAGCAGCTCGCTGTAATGTGGGACACTTTGATAAGCATAGCAAAATAAGTCGGCCGAGAGTAACCCTTCAGTGAGGGTATACTTTCTTGGACAACCGCTGCTCAACATGTCCATTATGATCCCTCCAGCGTATAATCACCCAGCGTATTATATAAATAAAGATTTCCTGTTATCTAGTGACTAACCACATGTCCCATCCATCAATCATTCCCCTTCCGAACATAGAATTAGAGTCATTATGAAGGCCAGCTTTCTGACGGCGTACGAGTTGAACCTTTCATTAGATGACACGCTCCGTAGTTTAGGGATTTAATTATGTTCCTCCGCATAATATGTTGTGCTTACAGATAATGGGCCCGTGTCGATATACCCCCAGCTGGAGGAGGACGGGTTTATGGAGGATCTGATGCTAATATCAGTGGTCTGGGTCGGTGTGGGATCCGCTAATCGTGACATTTGATACACAAAGCAACGTCTAATTTTCTTGGATTTGACTGAACTGCGCTGCTGAGATGAGTTCTTTACTTGTCTCTCAGAGCAGACGCAAAGGGTTAGGTATAATTTCCCCAACGGGAGGTGGAGGGGGAGAAGAAAGATATGGCTGAGGCTGGCAATAATGAACGAGAGATAAGAGATAACAGTGAATCATGGACACTGATGATAATAACTGCTGCGTTCGTCCATCTTGCCCACCTCTGTGCTGAGGCGAAAGATATGGCTTTCTATAATATTACTCGACCTTAATGGTAAGGTGGAAGAGTTTCTCTCTTTCTTTCCTTGCTTGACTCCTTGATTACGACGCTAAGACCCCTCAGGGTCAGGTGAAAAGGTCACGCCATCCTCCCCAAGGGTTGTGTACCTTCGTACTCAGGGATCGTACCGTTGTGATGAAGGGATGACCTGCTTGAAGAAATTAAGTCACCTTGACGACCAAAATTAAACGGACATGAGATTAAACGGACATGAAATTCCTGTTTATAATGACGATGGGTAATGATAACTTGCAGTGTCAGTAGGAGACGCCAGCATCTACCTTCCCCCCAGCTATACTCAACAGTTTGGACAGAGAATCTATCTTCCAGCCTCTCGAACGATCAATTTCCTCGCTCTCAACCTTTTCTCTTTAAGATATAAATCTTGTAAAGCCAGGAGTCTGTAAATGTGTTTTTCCTTGTATTTGTTGGGATCCTGGTGTACTAATGGGCTTTTCCCATCTTTATGAAGTGGGTCATCAAATGTGTGAGTGGCATGGGGGTGGGTGGCGTTCTTAACCACGGACGACCCAACTTTAGAAGGTGGTCCGCGACTGAACGTATCGGTTCTCCTTGTCCCCTGGCAACGTCTGCGTCGCTGGAGGCGTCAAGCTCGAGGCTGGAAACATGTGGGGACGTTCACAGTACCGGTTGTAGTAAGGGTGTGGTGAGTACTTGTGGTAGGGGGTGTACTGTGATGTAACCTGTGGTAGTTGTCTTGTACTGGGAAGTAGTGAGTTTTGGTGTTAGGATAGAGTAGGTTGTACTGTAATGTGGTAGTAAGGGGTGTACTGGTGGCATACTGAGGACGTAGTTGTAATGATAAACGTACTAAGGTGCGGCGTGTAGTGGTGGTAAGGGGAATAATGGTGGTGTATTGGGATGTAGCATGTACTGGTGATAAGGGTGTACTGGTGTTGGGTTACAAGCGTTGCCACCGAGGAGATGTTGCTTATTTAGGGTCAGGAAGTTCCAGATAGCTGAGGTGCAGTAACTGAGTAACACATGGGACCACAAGGGAAGGATCATATCTATCTTCCCCAATCCTCCTCACACCACATATTGTCCTCAAGCGTTTCGTCTCCAACACACATTTACTCTCCTCCCTGCCTCCTCATTTAGAGCCAGCGCCTCTCCTCCATACAACACCGTCGGGACTACTGTACCGTCGAACATGACCATCTTTCCACACACTCAGTGTGCCCAGGGCCTGAGTCCCTTCACCCACCCAATGGCTCACTTCCATGGTTCCATTCGCTGCCATGTCCACAGCCAGGTACATGTGGGCCAGTTCCCGCCAGACGTTTCATACGTTTCCCTCAACCTTCATGGAAGGGAAACAGGTTTTGTTGTCAATAATATGGAAAGCTGGAGGCCCGCCTGATGGGGGTGGAGCCACTGCTTCATCAGACGCGGATGAGATTCGATAATCTTACGTTAAGGCGAATCACCAATGGTCATGGTGATAGTGATAATTGTGATGATAATGATAAGTAAAACCTAAACATTGTTTGTCTCTTGTACGAAGGTAATAATGATAATCACAGTAATAATTGTAATGAAAATGATTATGAATATAATGATGATAATGATAAAGATAATAATGATAATAATGATAATAATAATGATAATAGTAATAATAATAATAATAATAATAATAATAATGATAATAATAATAATAATAATAATAATAATAATAATAATAATGATAATAATAATAGTAATTACTATTATTATTATTATTATTATTATTATTATTATTATTATTATTATTATTATTATCATTATTATCATTATTATTATTATTATTATTATTATTATTATTATCATTATTATTATTATTGTTATTATCATTAATGATAGTAATTATACTACTACTACTACTACTACTACTACTACTACTACTACTACTAATAATAATAATAATAATAATAATGATAATAGTGATAATGATAATAGTAGTGATAAGGATAATTATAATGATAATGATAAGGAAAATAATAATAATAATAATAATAATAATAATAATAATAATAATAATAATAATGATAATAGTGATAATAATGATAATATGTTTTTGTGTCCCTTGACGGTGGTGTAGTCCAGATCCCTTCTGCCAGGACTCGAGGCCTCACAAACACCAAAGAAAAAAGAAACAGTACAATTCCAGGAATGTGTCAGTAGCCAGCCGGCCGCCCGCCCGCCCGCCCGCCCCGATCACTTGAGCCTCAGCCGAGCCGCGTTAAGATGCCCTCCCTCAAACCTGGATTTCCTCTGACTTGGACGAAGAATATTATAACAACATTTCTCTGACTCCGCCGGTTTTGTGTCAGCTTCTGAAATACGCTTTTGAGGGTTTATTCAGAAACATGGGGTTTGAAATCATTCCATACAATTGATTTTTTTTTTTATCTTTTTATTTTTTAAATTTGTATTTATGTATTTATTTATTACGCCGAATATGCTCCATTTTTGGAACGCTTAACACAAGGGTTTATGTCATGTCTTGGGGAAATTACTGTATGACTGATATTGCTGAAACTTAGGTCGATATCAGAAATTTCTTCGCCGAAAAAAGAATTTCAGGGTCCACTCTGTTGAACTGTGATGGGTATTCCAGGGTACACTGTTCACAGCGAAGAAAATTCTAGGGTACACTGTAACAGTGACGGGAATTCCATGGTACACTGTTCAACAGTAAAGAGAATTCCAGGCTACACTGTTTACAGTGAAGAAAAATCTAGGGTACACTGTAACAGTGACGGGAATTCCTGGGTACACTGTTTAACGGTATAGAGAATTCAAGGGTGCACTTTTTACAGTGAAAGGAATTCTAGGGTACACTTTAACAGTGAAGGGAATTCCAAGGTGCACGCTTTACAGTGAAGGGAATTCAAGGGTGCACTGTTTACAGTGAAAGGAACTCTAGGGTACACTTTAACAGTGAAGGGAATTCCAGGGTGCACTCTTTAACAGTGAAGGGAATTCCGGGGTACACTTTAATAGTGATTTGGGTAAATACAGTAGGTGGTGGTGTCTTACCATTCGTCAAAGCTCATCTATCATCATGTGATGAACAGCGTTGGAATCGTTGATAATGTCATCTTCGCTTTCGTAGAAAATGAGAATAAGTTTCTTAAGGAAATCGCAATAGCAATGGTTTCTAGACTTCCCCCGGCACAGACACCAGAGATAGACGATAGACTCCCACGATCATCAATGAGCAGAAATCTGTAATGAACTTTCATCATTACGTAATTACTGCGTGTGATACATACGTCATTCGGATGATACGCCTCTCAATAAGGTTCATGATGGAAGAGTTGGAGCTTTCCACTTGGTCTGTCGTGTGATGGAGGAGGTGTGTGTGTGTGTGTGTGTGTGTGTGTAGAATGTCAGAACAATTTTCACTTGTTCACCAAAACGGAACGCGAGTGAGTCTTTCGGTAATGTTAGGTCCCTCAGGGTGCTTAGCCTGGCGACCCCTCAGGAGCGGGTCGTACTCCGGGTGCAGTAAAACATGATTTACAGCGGAGTGCGTCGGGCACATCTACCACAGTGAGCATTAACAGGTGGTGGGCGGCGTGTGGTGAGGGAACACCAGGCAACTGGTAGTGACTCTCGACTGTATACAACGTAGCAGGGGCGTGGAAGTACACACACACACACACACACACACACACAACTGTAATGATTACAATACCTCAAATGTGTCTTGTTAGCCGATTTAGCTGCCTAAATCCAATAATCCGTTGTTTATTTATGTATTTACACTCGGGGCCTCTGCAGCGAAGTGGTTAGCGTTACTGACCATGAGTCAGCACGGGCTAGCCTGGGGTCAGAACGGTATGGGTTCGAATCTTGGGTATGGCAGTTAGCCTACACCCAACCCAGGTGTTCATCCTCCCCTCAGGACTGGTAGGTAAATGGGTACCTGGTTTATGCCGTTGTATGTGTGTGTACGTATATGCATACATACACATGTTACATATATACAAGGTTAAGATACGGGGCAGTACGAGTGAACAAACTTTTTCCCCATAACCACACACACACACACACACACACACACACACACACACACACACACACACACACACACACCAACCTAAACCAGGTACCCGACGTGACAGAGACTAATATGTCAAAGTAAACGTCAATATGACGTATATATTGGTGAAAATAGAAAATGAAGTTTTATGAAGTTTTGTGGTTTATGTTAGAAATATGATTGTCATCACCCACTCAGCTGGAACATTAGCTGCAGAAACGGAGTTTTGATTCAAATAACTTAAGTAATTAATTCAAATGACATAAGTAATTATAATTCATCTCTATCTATCAGTTAAGGGGATACTTGTTTCCTGGAAACAATGTTATTGTTGGGAGAGGAGCAGATTGTGTCAAACAACGTAAAAAACACAGACATACGTCAAAGTAAAACAAGCCATTATAAAGCTATGTTGCTGAAAATCGCAAACGAAACCATAAGGGACTGGATTGTTATGTTAGAAGTAATAGAGTTATTACCCAGTGAATTGGTCCATTAACTGATTATAATGGAAGATGGTAATTTAGCTCAAGATGCCGAGGACATGGCAAGGTTTTGAAATGATTTTTTTTCTATATTTAAAATGAAGACACATTGCTTAGAGTGAAAAATGTTTCGTCATAATGACATCAGAACTGAAGATATACCATCGTCACCAAATGGAATGAAAATGAATAAAACGACTGACCCAGATACGTTTTATCCGTGGCTAATGAAAAATGGAATGAATTGGATAAAACGACTGACTGAGATCCATGTTATCCGTGGGTGAAGAAAGAAGGGAAAAATGAGATAGTTAAACTCATGACAGCTCTTTTCATTAAGTCAATTGCTACAGGAAATGTTCCAGAACAATGGAAGTGTGCTAATGTAGCAGCGATATTCAAAACTGACTGTCCGGAAATTATCGTCCAGTTAGCTGTACGTCTGTAGTTGGTAAACTAATGGAAACCATCATTCGGGATAACATTGTACATTATTTAGCTTGGTTCTCGACGAAGCCACACCATGTCTCACAGATCTACTTGGTATCTGTTTTACTGTTATCAACACGTATGATTTCACCAGTCTATAGTTTCAGGTAACATTTGACCAATTCTCCTATCAAAGATTTGATACTAAAATCATGCCACATGTCACAGTTTATAAACACCTAGGTGTTTAAAAACTTGGCTGACTGTCCATAAACGAAGAATGGTCAAGCCTCATAATGTTCAGACGTATCAAGTGGGGCGCCACAGGGACCACTTTTGGGACCAGTTCTGTTTCTCATATACATATCAATAACATCGATTATGGTCTTCCTTTTAAGATATCAGTATTCACTGGCGATACTGAGCAAGCAAATGAATCTACGACAGAAACTGGGCGTCTTGAGCTGCAAAAAGACACAGATTTCCCGATGGATTTGGCTGACAAGTGACAGACTAATCTTAATATTGTAAAGTATAAAGTTTTACTCATCGAGAAGGCAAGCTACATCATGAATTCTGTTGAGCTACAAAAAGTATATATATATATATATATATAGGAATAGAGTGAATTGGATCGATGTGGTATACCGGGGTTGACGTGCTGTCAGTGGATTGAATCAGGGCATGTGAAGCGTCTGGGGTAAACCATGGAAAGCTGTGTAGGTATCTATATTTGCGTGTGTGGACGTATGTATATACATGTGTATGGGGGTGGGTTGGGCCATTTCTTTCGTCTGTTTCCTTGCGCTACCTCGCAAACGCGGGAGACAGCGACAAAGCAAATATATATATATATATATATATATATATATATATATATATATATATATATATATATATATATATATATATATTATATATATATATCTTTCTTTCATACTATTCGCCATTTCCCGCGTTAGCGAGGTAGCGTTAAGAACAGAGGACTAGGCCCCTGAGGGAATATCCTCATCTGGCCCCCTTCTCTGTTCCTTCTTTGGGGGAAAAAAAACAAACAAGAGGGGAGGATCTCCAGCCCCTCGCTCCCTTCGCTTTTAGTCGCCTTCTACGACACGCAGGGAATACGTGGGAAGTATTCTTTCTCCCCTATCCACAGGGATAATATATATATATATATATATATATATATATATATATATATATATATATATATATATATATATATATATATTTATTTATCTCTTTATTTTGCTTTGTCGCTGTCTCCCGCGTTAGCGAGGTAGGCGCAAGGAAACAGACGAAAGAATGGCCCAACCCACCCACATACACATGTACATACGTACACATCCACACACGCAATACATCTCAACGTATACATAAATATACACACACAGACATATACATATATACACATGTACATAATTCATATTGTCTGCCTTTATTCATCCCATCGCCACCCCGCCACACATGAAATGACACCCCCTTCCCCCCGCACGCGCGCGAGGTAGGAAAAGACAACAAAGGCCACATTCGTTCACGCTCAGAGTCTAGCTATCATGTATAATGCACCGAAACCACAGCTCCCTTTCCACATCCAGGCCCCACAAAACTTTCCATGTTTTACCGCAGACGCTTCGCATGCGCTGGTTCAATCCATTGACAGCACGTTGACCCCGGTATACCACATCGTTCCAATTCACTCTGTTCCTTGCACGCCTTTCACCTTCCTGCATGTTCAGGACCCGATCACTCGAAATCTTTTCACACCATCTTTCCACCTCCAATTTGGTCTCCCACTTCTCTTCGTTCCCTCCACCTCTGACACATTATGTCCTCTTTGTCAATCGCCATATATATATATATATATATATATATATATATATATATATATATATATATATATATATATATATATATATATATATATGGCGATTATGGCTGGGATAGGGGAGAAACAATACAGCCCAAGTGTTTCCTGTGTGTCGTAGAAGGCGACTAGGAGCGGCGGGAGCGGGTGGCTGGAAATCCTCCCTTCCTGTATTAGTTTTCAAAAGAAGGAATAGAGCAAGGATCCAAGTGAGAAATTTTGCTTCTATGCCTCATTATTCTGTTCTTGACGCTACCTTGCTGACGTGGGAAATGGTGAGCATGTATGGTAAAGAATAGATGGCAATAAAAACTCGTCGAACATAAGTCAAGGTAGCAATGTAGAGGATCAAGGAGGAGAGCGAATAAGATTCTGGAGTCCATAGTTACGGCTTTCAGATTTAAGTCTGAGGAACTAATGCTGACCGTACAATAGTGTGGCCCAATACTGTGTTCAGTTTGGATCGACCAACTTGAGGGTTGAAAGATAAACACAGGATGGAGAGAGGCGAGTCATGAGCCACCAAGATGATACTAGGATTATAAAAATGCAAATCCTATGAGAACCGACCACATAACTTAAACTTACGTAATTTGGCAGAGAGAGGTAAAAGACGATTTGACTGGATTATGTTTAAGAAAAAAATCCTTTGAGAGCCGACTAGGTGACTTAAGTTGTAAACTTGATTAGAAGAGAGAAGAGGTAATAAGTGATTTGATAGTCAAAATGATCAAGGGCTTTGATCGCCTCGATCTATGAAGCTACTGTAATTTCACAGGTAGTTGTGGAGCACAAACTCATGGGCGAACGTTTTACTTGAGACGGATCGAGGCACACTTTCCCCAATAGGGTTAACACCATAATGGATTGACGTACCAGTGTGAGTAGATGAATGCTGCACCACAGACACGTATCAGAACAAACTTGGTAGACACTTCGCGTCAGGTCCACGAGTGACATAATTTGCTCTTGCTTAGTGACATGTCCAGTTTACGTGTATTTCCCTTAATATCGTGTGTGTGTGTGTGTGTGTGTGTGTGTGTGTGTATTCTCCCAAGCACAGTAAACCCCACCATGATAATCCCTGAGTTTCCCATCGCTTCCATTATAACATATAGCCTCGTAAGGATCCAGTGGTTTGAATTTCTTTGTGTGATAGTAATGATAATGATAATATTGATATAATAATAATAATAATGATAATGATAATAATGATATCAATAATGATAATGATAATGATAATAATTATGATAATGATAATTATGATAATGACAATAATACTAATGATGATGATGATAATGATAATGATGATAATAATGATCATGATGATAGCAATAATAATGATAAATATGATCATGGTAATATGATAGTGAATAATGATAATTATAAAAAAGATAATAACAATAATGATAGTGATGATAATAATGATAATGATAATAAAGATAGTAATAATCAGAACGATAATAATGACAGTAATAATGATAATAATAAGATAATAATGATGATATTTATGATAATGATAATAATCATAATGATAATAATAATTATGATAATACAAGCAGCAACAGACCATTGGATCCTTTGGAGGCTGTTGTGATGCTGGAAGAGATGAGAAACTTTAACAGATTAGTGTGGGAAAAGGCTGACGGTCGACAGATGACACAGAGACGAAATCCTGGCACATAATTTTATCAAGTCACTAACGAGAGGCAGGTAATACCAGTCGTGGACGTGTAGCCAGATAGTTAATCAGGACTCCTCTTAAACTTCTCTGTTGTACTCCATTCAACTACCCCGAGCAGTAGGTCGTCCCATAGCTTAACGATCCTGTTTGAGGGATAAGGACTTCGCCTCATTCGAAGTAAAACACTTGTCCATGGGACTGTATCTGAGTGGCGTCAGACAAATCTATCCTTTACGTAGCTTGTGAACGTGCCACTCCACCCCTGTGGATGATGGGCTGTGAATTGCTACTTATAAGGCTAATGTGCTAAACTCCAGGTCTAAGACGAGTTGATTTACACTCCTCAGTACATAACATGGTGGACACCAGGTATATAAGCAGTGTAGACAGAGTTAAAGCATGGAGTTCCGTCTGTGTCTGTTGTGGGCAGATGAACGTATCCTTGAATTACCAAAAGTCTGGGTTCATATTGACTTGTCGTATCTCTGATTCTATCTCATGGAGGATCTGCTGGGAAATAATGATGAGGATGTGAAGAGCTCTGGTGACACTAGCTATTATAAGGATTTAATAGCTCTGGTGGCACTAGCTATCATAAGTTGTTAATAGCTCTGGTGACACTTGCTATTATAAGTTGTTTATAACCCTGATGACAGTAGCTGTCATAAGTTGTTAATAGCTCTAGTGGCACTAGCTATCATAAGTTGTTAATAGCTCTAGTGACACTTGATATCGTAAGTTGTTGATAGCTCTAGTGGCACTAGCTATCATAAGTTGTTAATAGCTCTGGTGACACTTGCTATTATAAGTTGTTTATAACCCTGATGACAGTAGCTGTCATAAGTTGTTAATAGCTCTAGTGGCACTAGCTATCATAAGTTGTTAATAGCTCTGGTGACACTTGATATCGTAAGTTGTTGATAGCTCTAGTGGCACTAGCTATCATAAGTTGTTAATAGCTCTGGTGACACTTGATATCGTAAGTTGTTAATAGCTCTAGTGGCACTAGCTATCATAAGTTGTTAATAGCTCTGGTGACACTTGCTATTATAATTTGTTTATAACCCTGATGACAGTAGCTGTCATAAGTTGTTGATAACTCAGATAACACTAGTTATCTGGTGATAATAGCTGTCATAAGTTGTTAATAAGTCTGGTGACAGAAGCTGTTACAAGTTGTTAATAACTCTGGTGACAGTAGCTGTCATCAGTTGTTAATAACTCAGATGACACGAGCTATTAAAGGTGTTAGTAACTCTGGTGATAATAGCTGTCATAAGTTGTTAATAACTCAGATGACGCTAGCTATTAAAGGTGTTAATAACTCTGGTGATAATAGCTGTCATAAGTTGTTAATAACTCAGATGACACTAGCTATTAAAGGTGTTAGTAACTCTGGTGATAATAGCTGTTATAAGTTATTGATAACTCTGGTGACAGAAGCTGTCATAAGTTGTTGATAACTCTGGTGACACTTATCATAAGCTGTGAAATTTCCTTAACGAATTGTCTCTCGATCCGGGGCGGACCCCCAGAACACATTGTCTGGTTATCACAGATCACGTCTGCAACATGAGTGATGAACTAGCCACACTTTGACGTATGTCACTCGAACAATATTTGAATCATTGCATACGTACGTGTCAGTTCTTCACACTTGAATGTTGTCTGTGTTACAACATGCATGTATGTATCTACCATGTTAGTGGACCTAATGCCTACATTTTGTGGGTATTCATTTTACTGAAATGGGGTCCCATTCCCGGCGATGGGCCGTTTTGAGTGAAGATTTCGCATTGGTTTTCGAGGATATAATTTTATATGATCTAGTTTTACTTGTTTTGTGGGGTACATGCGATGGCTCTTCGACCTGCACCTCGGGTCAATATGTTCTGTGTAAAGTACAAGTGGCATATCGGCTGTAGCTAATTTTAAACCCACTTTAGAAAGACGGGGATAAGTACAGGCTCTTGTCCTTGCCGTCCACTTCATTGGAGTTTCCGAAGGGAACAGATGGCAGATATAAACGTTAGATAGATAAGTTTTTTCTGTTTTTCTTTTGTTTTGCTTTATCGCTTCATATGGTCTACTACGCTTAATAATCCTGGGGATATGGTTCAGGATATGTAATGAATGCCACATATATGTAAAGTTCGTCATATATCATTTTATCTTTAGATCCTCCGTTTTCTAGTTCGGCCAACATTTTTGTTTTCTTGTCAGAACATTGGCTTCTCCTCCGTGAACAATATCAGCTGTTCCTTAGGCAGACTTGGGACGAAAAGTTCTCCATGAGTCTGAACAGGTCAACAGGAGGAGCTGGGCAGTGTCTGTCTGGCCACTTGGTAAGGCACCAGCACATCCACACGCGGACCAACTCCACCTCCCTCCCACACATAGCCACTCTTTGGTAGACTCGTGCGTTCCCCCAGGGCATCCTGGGGCGCTGTCTGCCCTGGCCAACACCGAGTGAGTCGACAAAGATGATGATGATGATGATGATGTACGTAAAGAGCCAGAGGACATCAGCACGACCAAGTAGCGGTGGAAACTTCACGCAAGCATCTATTTCGTGGTTTGTGTTGGGTACTGTGAGAGTGAGAGAGGGCAGGTGGGAGGGGTGGGATGGGTTCTGCCGACTGGCGAAACAATGCCAGTAACGTCTGTCACGACCCTTGTCCAGGAACAGATAAAATACGAGCATATAAACCCTATGTCGGCGACGGCTGCCTCTTGTAAACAGCTGGTGTGAGCTGCTACTGGGGAGTGTAAGAGCGTTCCCTGGCGGCCACATGGCACTATTGGCCACCCCTCCGCGCACCCACCCTTCGCCCTAGCGGTGGCTGGCCGTAAGGGCCATAAGGGAAGCGAGTTTATGGGGCTCATCATCTCAATGGAAGATGACTGGATGTTGATTAATGACGTAGTTTAGCCTGCACACCAAACAGGACTGCTGGCCCTTGCTGGCGGACGCGAATATCAATGAAGGTTGGACATGATTCCCTGACTTGTGTTACGCACCTCTCTCTCTCTCTCTCTCTCTCTCTCTCTCTCTCTCTCTGGTAGGTAGCCACCGAAAGGGGAGGTACAGTCGCCTCGGGATCAGGAGGGTTAGTGACGGTTCCGCAGTGAGCCAGCGCTTCGGCGGCAGTTGAATTTCACTCCTTTGACCCAGCTTTTCCTCTCGTCGTCCTGCCTCACCCATACATGGCCCACTGGCTCTCAGTCCACAAACATACAGTCCCTTCGTCTCGCACACGACACTGGACGACACATGACTCACACGTCTCGTTATTCACAGCTCTAGATTACTCCTGAGGTGAGCCATACGTGCTAGGCACGGGCCCCGCCTTTTGGTCACCTCTTGTAAGTACTCGTAAGTACTACGTGCACACACACACACACACACACACACACACACACACACACACACACACACACACACACTCTCTCTCTCTCTCTCTCTCTCTCTCTCTCTCTCTCTCTCTCTCTCTCTCTCTCTCTCTCTCTCTCTCCCTTCCTGTTTACATGTCTCATTCTGCATCTCTTCGAGTCTCTCCTTTTGGCACTTCAAGCGTGAACCCATGTCTTTATGATCTTTCGTTGTCAGTGCATCAGGTATACCAATGATTGTTTACCAAGGCAAAGTGGTAGATTTAGGTGGACGCTGCCGTCACTGGGTGATGGGGTACAATCAGGTGGGGCTGTTATCAGTGGTTGATGGAGTAGTATCAGGTGGGGCCGTCATCAGTGAGTGATGGGTAAGTATCAGGTAGGGCTACCATCAGTGGGTGATGGAGTGATATCAGGTGGGGCCGTCATCAGTGGGTGATGGAGTAGTATCAGGTGGGGCCACCATCAGGGGGCGATGGGGTAGTATCAGGTGGGGCGACCATCGGTGAGTGATGGGGTTGTATCAGGTGGGGCTACCATCAGTGAGTGATGGGGTAGTATCAGTTGGGGCTACCATCAATGGGTGATGGGGAAGTATCAAGTAGGGCTACCATCAGTGAGTGATGGGGTAGTATCAGTTGGGGCTACCATCAGTGGGTGATGGGGTAGTATCAGGTGGGGCCATCATCAGTGGGTGATGGGGTAGTATCAGGTGGGGCCATCATCAGTGAGTGATGGGGTAGTATCAGGTGGGGCCATCAACAGTGGGTGATGGGGTAGTATCAGGTGGGGCCACCATCAGGGGGCGATGGGGTAGTATCAGGTGGGGCTACCATCAGTGAGTGATGGGGTAGTATCAGTTGGGGCTACCATCAATGGGTGATGGGGAAGTATCAAGTAGGGCTACCATCAGTGGGTGATGAGGTAGTATCAGGTGGGGCTACCATCAGTGGGTGATGGGGTAGTATCAGGTGGGGCCATCATCAGGGGGTGATGGGGTACTATCAGGTGGGGCCATCATCAGTGAGTGATGGGGTAGTATCAGGTGGGGTCATCATCAGTGGGTGATGGGGTGGTATGAGGTGGGGCCACCATCAGGGGGTGATGGGGTACTATCAGGTGGGGCTACCATCAGTGGGTGATGGGGTGGTATCAGGTGGGGCCACCATCAGTGGGTGATGGGGTACTATCAGGTGGGGCTATCATCAGTGGGTGATGGGGAAGTATCAGGTGGGGCTACCATCAGTGGGTGATGGGGTAGTATCAGTTGGGGCTACCATCAGTGGGTGATGGGGTAGTATCAGGTGGGGCCATCATCAGTGGGTGATGAGGTAGTATCAGTTGGGGCTACCATCAGTGGGTGATGGGGTAGTATCAGGTGGGGCCATCAACAGTGGGTGATGGGGTAGTATCAGGTGGGGCCACCATCAGGGGGTGATGGGGTAGTATCAGGTGGGGCTACCATCAGTGAGTGATGGGGTAGTATCAGTTGGGGCTACCATCAATGGGTGATGGGGAAGTATCAAGTAGGGCTACCATCAGTGGGTGATGGGGTAGTATCAGGTGGGGCTACCATCAGTGGGTGATGGGGTAGTATCAGTTGGGGCTACCATCAATGGGTGATGGGGAAGTATCAAGTAGGGCTACCATCAGTGGGTGATGAGGTAGTATCAGGTGGGGCTACCATCAGTGGGTGATGGGGTAGTATCAGGTGGGGCCATCATCAGGGGGTGATGGGGTACTATCAGGTGGGGCCATCATCAGTGAGTGATGGGGTAGTATCAGGTGGGGTCATCATCAGTGGGTGATGGGGTGGTATGAGGTGGGGCCACCATCAGGGGGTGATGGGGTACTATCAGGTGGGGCTACCATCAGTGGGTGATGGGGTGGTATCAGGTGGGGCCACCATCAGTGGGTGATGGGGTACTATCAGGTGGGGCTATCATCAGTGGGTGATGGGGAAGTATCAGGTGGGGCTACCATCAGTGGGTGATGGGGTAGTATCAGTTGGGGCTACCATCAGTGGGTGATGGGGTAGTATCAGGTGGGGCCATCATCAGTGGGTGATGAGGTAGTATCAGTTGGGGCTACCATCAGTGGGTGATGGGGTAGTATCAGGTGGGGCCATCAACAGTGGGTGATGGGGTAGTATCAGGTGGGGCCACCATCAGGGGGCGATGGGGTAGTATCAGGTGGGGCTACCATCAGTGAGTGATGGGGTAGTATCAGTTGGGGCTACCATCAATGGGTGATGGGGAAGTATCAAGTAGGGCTACCATCAGTGGGTGATGGGGTAGTATCAGGTGGGGCTACCATCAGTGGGTGATGGGATAGTATCAGGTTGGGCCATCATCAGTAGGTGATGGGGTAGTATCATATTGTCCGCCAGGTGTGTTGACACAGAGCCCCGTAGTCTCTCCTGAGATGTGGCGACTTCATCATGACTTCGATGTCCAACACCTTCCGAGGACGAGGAGCTGGCCCTGGCAGCCATCTACAGTGTCGCACCCTTAGCCAACCTCACGACGGTACTGAAAACGCAAGAGCCTTTGTCCCCTCAAGTGTGGGTGAGGGTAGGAGGCTCGCCCGCCCGTTGTTTTCTGCAGTGTGTGACTTGGGTAGGCCAGGACATGTCCCCAGTCCAACCTCGAGCTCTCCCCACTCGTCAGTAAATAAGACCAACAGATCAGACCGTCAGGCTAAAGAGGTGGCCCTGGGTGGTGGTAGCCGGCCTTTCCCAGGATGCAGCAGTGTTTAGAACCCGAGATGTGGCTCCCCGTAGGGCAGGAGTGTTAGATGACCCTTATGGAGTTTCTGGAACTGCCCCGTGTTCTCTTAGTGCTGTAAACTACTTGAAAACCAGAGGGTTACACTTACCGCCTCCCGCGTCTGATGTCTCTTGAGACGAGGCTGTTAGGCCATAAGCGTCGTTACTTGGATTAAAAACAAAGTCGACCAAATCTTGAAGGAGGGAGTCAGGTGTAATCTACCACTCGTGACGTGACTGAGAGATCCTACACATCACATGAAGATGTCACCTCCTCATCAACACACACACACACACACACACACACACACACACTGGCGGGGACCAGCGGACGCCAGAGTACCTCACGTGTAAAACGTGACCATCGTTAGAGCCGAGAGGTGGGTGATACAGACACTTTTACATTTGATCAAAGTCATTTTACTGATCAGAAAATCCAAAGGCAGTTGAGATATGATTTATGAGATAGAGAAATGTGGAAAAGCAGATTGCCATGGCGAGATACATCCTTCTACAAACACTTATAGAGAAATGAGGAAAAATAGATTGATATGGAAAGATAAGACAGAGAAATGAGGGAAAATAGATTGACATGGAGAGATGAGGTAGAGAAATGAGGGAAAATAGATTGACATGGAAAGATAAGACAGAGAAATGAGGGAAAATAGATTGACATGGAGAGATAAGATAGAGAAATGAGGGAAAATAGATTGCCTTAGAGAGATACATGCTAGTTAACAGTCGAATTCTTATGTCCGGATGTCTCCTCTATACCGCTGCAACGTCTCATCAGTGCATCATCGTGAGGAACCGTGGCGCACTTCAGCGGGCGATGGTCGCGGGGACTGGAACGAAGTGGGATGATCCACAAATATCCTCAATCACTGTGTATCTGAATGACATCATACGATGTTTCTCCGTGCATTTCTTTGTCTTAGTTAAAGGTTCAGAGCGATTCACTTCATATTAGAAAAAAAGGACACATGTCTTACTTGGACACTCCATCATTTTGCTCCTTCCCTCATTAAAAAAAAGGACATATGTGTCACTTGGACACTCCATCATTTTGCTCCTTCTCTCATTAAAAAAAAAGGACATATGTGGTACTTGGACACTCCATCATTTTGCTCCTTCCCTCCCTGCCATCCAAATTTCTTCCCCTGCCGAGGGACACTACTGGTAAGCGACTTCAAGGCCTCTTACCTATGCCTCACCTCACACCCTGGCGGGGTTTGTGGCTCCTCCGTGAACCACATCTTGAAACTCGGTAGTACGTCAGAATAACCTTCTGCTGGTAATACGACTTTGCACCTTCCGTGCACACGTTCCTGTGGGAACCTCTCGTTCACTGACTATGCCATCCGGCCATCAGATCTCTCCTCCACATCCTGAAGGTCCGTCTGTCATGCAGCTCTCACACAGGTCGCCTTCCACAGCAGCTGTCTCGTGTTTACATTCCCCTGCCGTGTTCCTCTTCGTTCACCTGTAATGAACCGACCTTTACGTATCAATCCCCAAACGGCGTCTGTTTTTGTAGTGATTCTGTGGCTCCTCCATTCATGCCACAGCTGTAGTTGTCAGCTTCCACCGTCCTCCTACCGTCAGTATCAGCCTGACAGCGCCAGATAAAAGTGACAGTTTCCACCATTCTTCTACCGTCAACATGCACACTGACAACATCAGCTAGAGGTTAGAATTTCCACCACTCTCCTGCCATCAACATCCACACTGACAACGCCAGCAAGAGGTGACAGTTTCCACCACTCTCCTGCCATCAACATCCACACTGACAACGCCAGCAAGAAGTGACAGTTTCCACCACTCTCCTGCCATCAACATCCACACTGACAACGCCAGCTAGAGGTGACAGTTTCCACCACTCTCCTGCCATCAACATCCACACTGACAACGCCAGCTAGAGGTGACAGTTTCCACCACTCTCCTGCCATCAACAGCCACACTGACAACAACAACTAGAGGTTAGTTTTTTTCCACCATATTCGTGCAGCCAACCGCCACATTGACAACATTCCTGCGAACGCTTGCTATGTTGTTAAACCAACCCCACCTTCACCCCAGCAAGTGACTCGGTGGTAATCCAGTTGCATCTGTCAACAATGCAGACCTAATGTCTTTACTAGTTCTTTGAGTGTTGTGTTATTTCTAACTTTCGATAGAGTGATGAAGCTTCTCCTGTGTGAACGACAGAGGAATAATCTTAAAAACAATATCTTATGAAGTGACGAGAATACATATTATTGTATTCCATCATATTTCTCTCTCTCTCTCTCTCTCTCTCTCTCTCTCTCTCTCTCTCTCTCTCTCTCTTACTCTGTATATATATATATATATCTTTTCTTTCTTTCAAACTATTCGCCATTTCCCGCATTAGCGAGGTAGCGTTAAGAACAGAGGACTGGGCCTTTGAGGGAATACCCTCACCTGGCCCAATTCTCTGTTCCTTCTTTTGGAAAATTAAAAAAAAACGAGAGGGGAGGATTTCCAGCCCCCCGCTCCCTCCCCTTTTAGTCGCCTTCTACGACACGCAGGGAATACGTGGGAAGTATTCTTTCTCCCCTATCCCCAGGGGATATATATATATATATATATATATATATATATATATCTTTCTTTCTTTTAAACTATTCGCCATTTCCCGCGTTAGCGAAGTAGCGTTAAGAACAGAGGACTGGGCCTTTTTGGAATATCCTCACCCGGCCCCCTCTGTTCCTTCTTTTGGAAAATAAAAAAAAAGAAACGAGAGGGGAGGATTTCCAGCCCCCCGCTCCCTCCCCTTTTAGTCGCCTTCTACGACACGCAGGGAATACGTGGGAAGTATTCTTAATCCCCTATCCCCAGGGATAATATATATATATATATATATATATATATATATATATATATATATATATATATATATATATATATGTATATATATATATATATATATATATATATATATATATATATATATATATATATATATATATATATATATTCCCTGGGGATAGGGGAGAAAGAATACTTCCCACGTATTCCCTGCGTGTCGTAGAAGGCGACTAAAAGGGAAGGGAGCGGGGGGCTGGAAATCCTCCCCTCTCGTTTTTTTTTTTTTTTCCAAAAGAAGGAACAGAGGAGAGGTCCAGGTGAGGATATTCCCTCAAAGGCCCAGTCCTCTGTTCTTAACGCTACCTCGCTATCGCGGGAAATAGCGAATAGTATGAAAAAAAAAAAAAAAAAAATATATATATATATATATATAATATATATATATATATATATATATATATATATATATATATATATATATATATATATATATATATATATATGGGAGGCAAGTTGTTAGAAGCAGTGAAAAGTTTTTATCGAGGATGTAAGGCAAGTGTACGTGTAGGAAGAGAGGAAAGTGATTGGTTCTCAGTGAATGTAGGTTTGCAGCAGGGGTGTGTGATGTCTCAATGGTTGTTTAATTTGTTTATGGATGGGGTTGTTTGGGAGGTAAATGCAAGAGTTTTGAAAAGAGGGGCAAGTATGAAGTCTGTTGGGGATGAGAGAGCTTGGGAAGTGAGTCAGTTGTTGTTCGCTGATGATACAGCGCTGGTGGCTGATTCATGTGAGAAACTGCAGAAGCTGGTGACTGAGTTTGGTAAAGTGTGTGAAAGAAGAAAGTTAAGAGTAAATGTGAATAAGAGCAAGGTTATTTGGTACAGTAGGGTTGAGGGTCAAGTCAATTGGGAGGTAAGTTTGAATGGAGCAAAACTGGAGGAAGTAAAGTGTTTTAGATATCTGGGAGTGGATCTGGCAGCGGATGGAACCATGGAAGCGGAAGTGGATCATAGGGTGGGGGAGGGGGCGAAAATCCTGGGAGCCTTGAAGAATGTGTGGAAGTCAAGAACATTATCTCGGAAAGCAAAAATGGGTATGTTTGAAGGGATAGTGGTTCCAACAATGTTGTATGGTTGCGAGGCGTGGGCTATGGATAGAGTTGTGCGCAGGAGGATGGATGTGCTGGAAATGAGATGCTTGAGGACAATGTGTGGTGTGAGGTGGTTTGATCGAGTAAGTAACGTAAGGGTAAGAGAGATGTGTGGAAATAAAAAGAGCGTGGTTGAGAGAGCAGAAGAGGGTGTTTTGAAATGGTTTGGGCACATGGAGAGAATGAGTGAGGAAAGATTGACCAAGAGGATATATGTGTCAGAGGTGGAGGGAACGAGGAGAAGTGGGAGACCAAATTGGAGGTGTAAAGATGGAGTGAAAAAGATTTTGTGTGATCGGGGCCTGAACATGCAGGAGGGTGAAAGGAGGGCAAGGAATAGAGTGAATTGGATCGATGTGGTATACCGGGGTTGACGTGCTGTCAGTGGATTGAATCAGGGCATGTGAAGTGTCTGGGGTAAACCATGGAAAGCTGTGTAGGTATGTATATTTGCGTGTGTGGACGTATGTATATACATGTGTATGGGGGTGGGTTGGGCCATTTCTTTCGTCTGTTTCCTTGCGCTACCTCGCAAACGCGGGAGACAGCGACAAAGCAAAAAAAAAAAACAATATATATATATATATATATATATATATATATATATATATATATATATATATATATATATATATATATATATATATTATCCCTGGGGATAGGGGAGAAAGAATACTTCCCACGTATTCCCTGCGTGTCGTAGAAGGCGACTAAAAGGGGAAGGAGCGGGTGGCTGGAAATCCTCCCCTTTCTTGTTTTTTTTAATTTTCCAAAAGAAGGAACAGAGAAGGGGGTCAGGTGAGGATATTCCCTCTAAGGCCCAGTTCTCTGTTCTTAACGCTACCTCGCTAACGCGGGAAATGGCAAATAGTATGAAAAAAAAAAAAAAAAAAAAAAATATATATATATATATATATATATATATATATATATATATATATATATTTTTTTTTTTTTTTTTTTTTTCAAACTATTCGCCATTTCCCGCATTAGCGAGGTAGCGTTAAGAACAGAGGACTGGGCCTTTTTCGGAATATCCTCACCTGGCCCCCTCTGTTCCTTCTTTTGGAAAATTAAAAAAAAACAAGAGGGGAGGATTTCCAGCCCCCCGCTCCCTCCCCTTTTAGTCGCCTTCTACGACACGCAGGGAATACGTGGGAAGTATTCTTAATTCCCTATCCCCAGGGATAATATATATATATATATATATATATATATATATATATATATATATATATATATATCTTTCTTTCTTTCTTTCATACTATTCGCCATTTCCCGCATTAGCGAGGTAGCGTTAAGAACAGAGGACTGGGCCTTTGAGGGAATATCCTCACATGGCCCCCTTCTATGTTCCTTCTTTTGGAAAATTAAAAAAAAAATGAGAGGGGAGGATTTCCAGCCCCCCGCTCCCTTCCCTTTTAGTCGCCTTCCACGACACGCAGGGAGTACGTGGGAAGTATTCTTTCTCCCCTATCCCCAGGGAAAATATATATATATATATATATATATATATATATATATATATATATATATATATATATCTTTTCTTTCTTTCAAACTATTCGCCATTTCCCGCGTTAGCGAGGTAGCGCTAAGAACAGAGGACTGAGCCTTTGAGGGAATATCCTCACCTGGACCCCTTTTCTGTTCCTTCTTTTGAAAAAAAAAAAAAAAAAAACGAGAGGGGAGGATTTCCAGCCCCCGCTCCCTCCTCTTTTAGTCGCCTTCTACGACACGCAGGGAATACGTGGGAAGTATTCTTTCTCCCCTGTCCCCAGAGATATATATATGTATATATATATATATATATATATATATATATATATATATATATATATATATATATATATATATATTCCGACTTGCGAGTGTTAGAGTTTTGCCCGGAGCCTTTCCACAAATTCCGTAGGAATCGCTAGTCTTCATATTTTCCAAAATTAACCAGTCACCATAGACAATATCCCTTACACCTTACACCGAGCCTCGTTTCCTCTGTTTTCTGCGCCTTTGTCTTCACAGTTTTTTTTTCTCATACTCTTCATTTCATTGGCATATATGTTTTTCTTTTTCTTTTGCCCTCTTGTTTCCTATTCGGTCTGGACCTCTGGCTGGGGATGGAGACTACCAGTGCCTGCTTACTGGTAGCGTGAGGCATCACCCGACGTGTCCACACACACACACACACACACACACACACACACACACACACACACTGTGACACCAGCCGCGTCCATACACACACCCACTGTAACATCAGCCATGTCCATACACACCCAAAGTGATACCAGCCGTGTCCACACACACCCACAGTGACACCACCGTGTCCACACACACCCACAGTGACACCAGCCGTGTCCACACATACCCACAGTGACACCACCGTATCCACACACACCGACAGTGACACCAGCCGTGTCCACACACACCCACAGTGACACCACCGTGTCGACATACAGCCACAGTGACACCAGCCGTGTCCACACACACCCGCAGTGACCCTAGCCGTGTCCACACACACCCACAGTGACACCACCGTGTCGACACACACCCACAGTGACACCAGCCGTGTCCACACACACCGGCAGTGACACCAGCCGTGTCCACACACACCCGCAATGATACCAGCCGTGTCCACACACACCCGCAGTGACGCTAGCCGTGTCCACACACACCGGCAGTGACACCAGCCGTGTCCACACACACCCGCAGTGATACCAGCCGTGTCCACACACACCGGCAGTGACACCAGCCGTGTCCACACACACCCGCAGTGACACCAGCCGTGTCCACACCATGGACAATATTGGTTACTTTCGTGGTAGGACGTCCATCTTGTGTGTCTGTATCATTGGAAGGTGTATCACACTTTCGTTTTTGAACTGTGTTAGTCGTTGTGGTACCTTTGTCAAGAAATCACGCTAATAACTCTCCTTTTAACAAGAATTACAGAAAAAAAAAATACGTTTGATTCAGCGAATGTTAGGAATTACGTATCGTGATTAACATTTATTATATCGTGTGTGTATATATATACATCGTCAGCGTTGACTTCAGTTAACAGAATATAGTATACATCTTGCTACACTCTCACACACAGCCAGGACTGTGGGGTTTATTCCTCCTTGAATGAAAACAGGTGGCAGGTGGCGTATATAGTCATGTAGGCTTCCCGTGTGTGCAGATGGCCGATAAGTTTTCGGATGTAGGATCACAGTTTCCTATTATGGGAGGGAGAGGGAGAGGCGTCGTCGGAGCAGCTGGGCAGATGACCGGAGTTGGACCAGCGAGCGTAAACTGGCTGTCGGGTTTTGATACCATATACTTGCCCCACGAGGGGTTCCCTTCCCTGTGCTAAACATGTCGAGAGGTCTTAGAGTTTCGTTCACAGAGTAACAGCACAGGAATCTTCCACACCAAGGGCCGGGCCTTGACTGAAATACAGAGAGGATTATGAAAGGGTAAACGAAGAGTCAAGGGCAAGTACTTACGAATTTGGGATGAAGGTAAAAACTTGTAAAATGCCTCTGTCTACGTAGATCAGGTATCCAGAAGAGGGTTGCTGTCTTGCCTCAGAATATCATTTGACACATAATCTCGTCAGTAGGTCATTATATCCTTCGTTGTCTGTCTTCCTATGTTTACGTAGTCCTCCGTACTTTTCCAGCAAATCACCTCGTCAAGGGGGCACCCGGTGGCCTAGTTATCTCATTTTCCTGTGTATTTCCAACGTACGTTTCACAAGTGGTCGGGGCGGCTCTGCTCTTGTCAGCCTCCCTATACATAAGACTACAGGTGGAGGGAGCGGCCGTGAGCTGGGGGCGGGGGCGGGTTGTCATCCACCACCCGGACCAGGCTTAGTCAGGGTCGATGGCTCAGGGTCAGGCAACCTTAGCATGGTCAGGGTCAGTGGCTAGGGTTAGGCAACCCTAGGTTAGTCAGAGTCGATGGCTCAGGGTGAGGCAACTCGAGCTTGGTCAGGGTCGGTGGCCAGGGATCAGGCAACCTTAGCTTAGTCAGGGTCAGTGGTTAGGGTCAGGCAACCCTAGCTTGGTCAGGGTCGTTGGCTCAGGGTCAGGCAACCCTAGCTTGGTCAGGGTCAGTGGTTAGGGTCAGGCAACCCTAGCTTGGTCAGGGTCGGTGGCTCAGGGTCTGCTCAACATCATCGTATATACTGCCGCAGCAACGGCAAATGGTGTCTTTTTCTTACCATAGGAAGAGTTGCCTCTGAAACCTCTGTTTTGGTGTATGTCTCCGTAAGTTGTGTGGGTGAGGGAGGGTCAGTATGGAGGCCCGTCATGCTCCAGATATGTGTGTGGCGGGGGATACGTTGTTCATGTGTGAGGATTTGATGCAGTGCAACGACTCGCAGTGATCTTGTAACGGCTTACTTGAGACGCTTAAGGAGAACTTAGGTTGACTAAGTTAGACAGTGGGAGGAGGCGGAGAAGTTAGGTTGACCAAGGTAGACAGTGAGAGGAGGCGGAGAACTTAGGTTGACCAAGCGAGACAGTGGGAGGAGGCGGGGGACATGTTGCAACGCGTGGATAGTACGCTAGGACGAGACCTTCTGCTGGTAGTGACGACAGGCTCCACCTTGGATCATCTCGATGTTCGGCAGCCTACACCCGCGAGCCAAATGCTGAGAGACACGCAGGAGGCCGTGTGGTGTGGTGTGGTGTGGTGTCTGTGCCATCGTAGTCGCCCCGGCTACCTGGAGGAGAGGTGAACTGAGATGTGACTTCGTCTGCCTACGTTGCCGTCGGTTTGGATCGAGGACGGACGGAGGAAGGGAGAGCAGATATTGATAACTGATGAAATCAATAAGAGCTTCGACGACCGTAGCACATTTTAAGGGACACGTTTTTCACTTCCTCCAGAATTCGTAACTATTTTCCCTTGTCTTTTCATGTTGTCTTTCATAAACCTCTCTGTATTTCAGTTAAGGTCCGGCCTTGATTTGGACTTTGGTCTGTGACTGGGGCCTTCAACGTAAAACAAAACAAAAAGAACTTTTTATGACACATTACAGTTTTACTGGTGTGCATGTTTGCAAATTGGCCCCATTATGGCCCGTTATTTCTTATTAGTTAGGGGCATCGGTTCTCATAAGTATCACCAATTATTTCTACCTTCCTGTGTGGATTATGTAATATTTTACAACCATTTATGATAGAGCTTGAAAACTGACTAGTTTTGGCACTGATCTTTGGAACGGAAGGGGACGGCATCCTCAGAATGGAACATGAATGTATTTTGTTACAAACGTCTTTTTTATGAAATTACAGTTACAACTCACGTCAGACACGCAAACCACCTGTTTACACACCACGACGCCATAAGATACAGCCACCTGATTGGGTATTAAACGAGTCAGGTGGATGTGTGGTTTAGAAATGGTGACACCAGTAGCCACGGTGGAGTTAACGATAGTCAACAACACCAGTGAGCTGTATGTTAGATATGCAGTAGAGAAACGGTTGCCTGATGGTTCCCAGTGATCGTAATGCTTCGATGCTCATTCCTAAGTCGTAGGACCATCCGACCCATCTTGTACTGTCTTACCATCCTGGACTATGGTTACGTTAGGCACAAGGAGAACATTCTCTATTGCGGCTTCCTTCTGTCTGTACCATAGAGCACTATAGCCTCATCCATAACACTGAGGTCCACGTCTCATGGTAGGTCTGGAACGGACCATGGCACTGCCAAGGTGTAAATACTTGGCTGTAGATGTGCCCACAGGGTTATTCCGAGGGTCTGTCCGAACACGACACTGCAGTACACAACAGTGGACTTAACAAAGCTATTTCACTGCACAACACCACAGCACTGAAGTACTAAGGAACAAAGCTCTTTCACTGAACAGCACCACAGCACTGTAGTACTTAGTATAAAAGCTATTTCACTGCACAACTCTACATCAAAGTAGTACTCAACACATATGCGTTTCACTGGCACAAGTCTACTGCGCCTGTAGCTTGTAAATCGACTGTATTGACGTCCCATTTTTTTTTTCTACAAGGCTTCAGTAGCCTGTAGATACAGAACAAAGTTCCATGATGTCCATTAGAACAGCGACTCTGGTGTCAATCGCCACCATTCCATTCAGGAATGTTGCCCTCCCGTGCCGTATTTACCCAAGCAGATGTGACGGGTGTGCTCATTAATAGCGTTGTATTTATGTAGAAATTAGCTACAGATCATGGCACTCTGGCGCATGTTAAAATGCTGTTAATTTAGGCGCACTCACACAAGATTAGGTCTAAACCAAATACCAACTCTCCATTTTTGTTAATCCCCGCGATCACATGCATTAGTAATGTTCTCCTAATAATGAGGACACCGATATGCAGGATATCTCATTGTACACACACACACACACACACACACACACACTCACACACACACACACACACACACACACACACACACACACACACACACACACACACACACACACACACACACACACACACACACCTGCAGGTTGACGTGATCAGTGTGGGGCTACCTGTCTGTACTGGTACTTTTATTCTTAAAGAACAGATGAAAGATATCGAAAACGAACGGTTGCTGAGGGATATTGCAGAGTTCGAGTACACACAACGAACACTACTATGGAACTATTTCAGCGTCAGACTTCGTAAAGCATTGGAATTGTCGTCCCTTCTGTCAGGTAGGGTGTTATGGTAGCAATGATGACGGTGGCTTTGGATGGTTCACGACCCTGGCAGTCGATAGGGTCTGAGCCCAAATAACCCCACCGGCCCAGTGGCTCAGGGACGCTCATGTGACACGACCGTCGGGGAGACACTTCGTTTTTAACTCCTCCAGTGTTCACGAATGTCACGCAAGGACTCTACTGCAGGATACTGGAGGTATTCAACTGTTGTTAATTGCATGAATAATTTACAGAAGATATTACGTATGACAATCGATTGTTCATTAGTTTTTCTTTGTAAATTTACAGAAATAGTCATGTAAGATCATGTAAATATATATTGTATTCATGGGTGACATGATACTGAGAACGCCCTGTATTTGTGTTTATCTTAACTAATAAGTATTTGTTAAACTAATTACTTAACAAAAGAAAAAAAGAAAAGAATTGGGAGCTGCAAGAGCACTGTACCATTCTTTATTATATTCTACTGTTAAATGATCGATTTACTTTGTTGTCTTGGGCTAGAATGATTTAGATATAGCTGTGGATATTTGGCTATAGCTATAGATTGTTGGCTACATCTATGGATATTTGGCCATGACTGTGGATATTTAGCTTTAGTTGTGGATCGTCGGCTTTATCTATGGATATTTGACCATTGCTATGGATATTTAACTATAGCTCTGAATTTTTTTTTTTCAGGTATTTACGCTGCTCCAAATTCATATACAGTATGCTAATTCGCATCCCCTTTCGGTTCTTTATAACTCTTTATACGTTTCTATGAATCATGAAATACGAATTTGGATGCCGCATATATAGGCTTGTAAACTGCATTGGTTACTGTAAGTCCTTCAACGGTAACATGTTGAAACAGACCAGAATATGAATCGGAAATTATTGACTTTGATTTAGCTGAAGTTGGCGAGATGTCTTGCGATTCTGAAGTTGTATCTTGACTCTGAAACAGTCGGTTAAATCCCACCTGGAGTGTCCATTTGTACTTCTCATTACTCAACATGGCACCAGGCAGCTCTTCACCTAAGTATGGGTCGTATAGAGATGTTAGCAGCCTCTGTTTCCAGTTTTGTTGGCCAGACTTCAAGAGCCAATGGCTGCCTCAGCTCCAGAATGCACCAAGCTCCTTCAGCCAAGTGACGTAGCTACTAGCATTCAGAAGCCTCAGACAGCAAACAGTAGGAATGATCCAGAGTGACCTGGGGTACACTGATGGAACACAGACACCAGGCCGAGGCCCAGGAGGATGTAATGATGATGGATCGCACCGATGGAGGAGAGGTTACCAGTCCATCTGTTGACGGACGAGGAATTTGTGTTCTTGATGCATGATGTCAGGTGGTCAGGGAGTGTGCCTGATGTCAGGTGGTCAGGGAGTGTGCCTGATGTCAGGTGGTCAGGGAGTGTGCATGATGGCAGGTGGTCAGGGAGTGTGCATGATGGCAGGTGGTCAGGGAGTGTGCATGATGGCAGGTGGTCAGGGAGTGTGCATGATGGCAGGTGGTCAGGGAGTGTGCATGATGTCAGGTGGTCAGGGAGTGTGTCTGATGCCAGGTGGTCAGGGAGTGTGCATGATGTCAGGTGGTCAGGGAGTGTGCCTGATGTCAGGTGGTCAGGGAGTGTGCCTGATGGCAGGTGGTCAGGGAGTGTGCATGATGCCAGGTGGTCAGGGAGTGTGCATGATGCCAGGTGCTCAGGGAGTGTGCTTGATGCCTGGATGAGTGCATGATGCCTGGTGGTCAGCGGGTGTGCATGATGCCTGGATGAGTGCATGATGCCACTCCTGAGTGAAGATCATCCTCGACTAAGGAAGTCATGTGGGATACCTTCTTATGGATAGTGATTATCCTTAACCTCAAATATGAACCAGCAACCATCCGTGATGCGACCCACAATGATGGAGGCACACAGGATCACTGAACACGGACCACAGGAATGTTATGGAACGAACAATACGGCGACCTCAAAGGACGTGTCGTGTGTGAGGCCTCGGCCAGCCTGTGTGCAAACAAGTTTGGAAACGCCAGAGCGAAGGATCATGGCCTGTGCAATCCTGCATAATCTGGCAATAATGGAAAGAGTTCCGCGATCTGATGATGATGATGAAGTACACGATGAGCCAGACGACCATGGTAGGAGAGGGACACACGCCAGCAGTGCACCCGTTCTGCCTTGTATGTTGGAGGATGAAGTGCCGTGTAGAGATGAGTTCAGCATCCTTACCAAATCTTCCATGATTTAGTCGACCAATTTCCTAATCACCGAAGGACAACCCCGTCTATACCATGTATCTCAGCTTTTGCCACCAAGCTTTATGTGGAATTTTATCGAATGGTTTTTTGAAATCTTAACAAATACCGTTAACCAATTTATTTTCATCATACATCATGCATCTAACAGATTTGTCATGTATGCTATCGTCCAAAAATACGTTGAGAATGGTTCTGTAAGTAGTGGTTAAAACGCTAAAAGGTTAACAATTTTATCCCTAATGATGGTTGGCATAAGTTTTCCACCTGCAGACGTTAGGTTAATGGGACAATAATCTCTAGGCACTGACGTATTACTTTTTTGGAATATCGGTGTTACATTGGCAAACATCCTTTCCTCTGGAGTGTTTCCTGTATCAAATGACATACCGAAAAGAGCAGTCAAGGGCTTATCTATCTTATTTTTTGTCTCTTTCATTGACCTCGATAAAACCTCTTTGGTCTCGCTGCTTTTTATACTTTTATTCCAATTATTACAGAGAATACACCCTCAACTTTTAAGTCAGTATGTTTCTGTCTTAGCAATGGAACTGGATTCGATACATAAGTTGTCTTTAATCGTGATTACAGATGAAGAAAATATCAAAAGAAAAGTAGAAATTCGTTCAGGATCTTTGCCATGGCCTCGCTGTCTCGAACCTCGTCACCGTTTTTTGTAATAAATGAGCCTTGGACAAGGCATGATTGTAATTCTTCGTTCTACGGTTTTGGCTTCGTTTTCGTCTACTACTCATGAGCGCATGTGTTCCCTCTACTGTTTTGAAAGTTTTACTGAAGCTTTTCCAAGCTACATTCATGTCGTTTTGATTGGTGATGTCATCTTATATTAGCATGTCAAGAGGTATCTTCTCGAGACTCTCAGATTGACCAACATTACATGCAGTATTGGAATTTACCTAAAGAGCAGTTTGTCGGATACGTGTTGTACCAAACTTTTTTCCACCTTTAGCTTGAATAGTGAGATCCTCTTCTACAGCTAGAATAAAGTCTAAAACGTTCTCGTCACGAGCAGGTTTCTCACCTATTTGGGTTAGAGCTCTATCAATCATACTTTGGTAGAGTTTGCGCCTGGGGCTGCTGAAAAGGAATTCTCCCCACTTAGCTGTATGTTAAAGAGGACTCGTTAAGCTAAGCTAAGCAGAACATTGTTCATTGTGTACATCGACGACTGAATGGAGCATCTCTAGGTACTCTAGGGCTTCTCTAGGTGCTTTAGGGCTTCTCTAGTTGCTCTAGGGCTACTCTAGGTGCTATGAGTCTTCGAGGGAACCAAAGGTGCTCCATATTTGTATTGTTGTCGAGATACCGGATTTATCTGTTGAACGGCCCTCTCCTCCCGAGACCCCAACTCACTGATGTCTTGTGTGGTCACTGTGGTCGTGCTGGCCTGTGCCGGACATAGTCCATTATATACAGACTAACAATGTATTGTCTTTTTCGGATGTACTGCAGGGGGAAAGTGTTAGGACTATGAACTTCAGTCATGCTGTACATCTTTACCTTGTTGAGAGACTATCTGTAATGCCGTCGTACACTTAATTTCGGTCTTCTAGACAGATGATATAGGCGGCCACGACATTGCTCCATCATATCGAGATATTGTGGTGTAAGAAGAGTAAACCACGTGAAATCTAGGCTCTGAAAGCGAGAGAAGAATGATAGAAAAATAAAAAGGTTTAGTTTTAAGGTGGTATGGCGTAGGAAAATGATGGGTACAAAGAGGATGGCGAAGGTGTTGCATATGATCGAAGTGATGGGAAATCAGGAAGAACCAGAATCTGCTAGACCAAGGGTGAGGTGGAATAGCAGAGTGGGGGAGCGTAAGGTGAGGGAGTCAACATCCAAGGGTGGAGGGAGCAGTGCAAGGATGAGGTGTGTGTCTGTTATCACCTAATATACTGGGGAGTGGAAGACGGAGCATCGGATTAAGACAGACTACGTTTAGACGTCTGTGCCTCTCCTGGTGCGCGAGAACTTTAACTCAAAAAGTCTTTTTCAAGATTCGTAGAAAATTTAGGATTGTATCCTAAATAGCTCACAGTGACCTCTGACCACGATGCTTGTCTCCCTGGGGTTAAGGGGTTGACTACACCAGGAATGGTATCCAGATTCTGGTGTTTATTCTCTTGTCTGTAAGAAACGTCGTCTGCCTGTGCCATCAACTTAGCCTTTGGGTTATCTTCCGTCTCGGTTGTTGTCTGCCTTCACACTCCCAGTCCTGCCAAACACCCACCTCACACGGGGACCGCTGCACAATTCACTTTCCTTCGATTATGATATCAAATTCCATGTTGATCTTCATTTCAAGGCTTAACCTCACGTAATAAAACGATTTATGGCCTTCGCTTTTATCCTTTCAATTATCAGAGTCCAATCTTAAAGCCGCTTATCAAAGGAAACGCGTAATGCGTTGCATATAAACACGCGAACTCACAAGGGACACTTTCAATAGAGCGTTTGCACGATAAAGACCACACCGTCCGTCTGTCCAGTGATCAAAGTTAATTCACTGCTGCTGTTCTCCGAGGATCTGTCACGATGTGTGAGCAGCAGTGACCAACAGGGAACAGCGGTGCTTTCCATGGTGCGTGGAAGAGAAAGTGAAACAGCAAATGCTACAGCTGGTTCCAGACTTTCCTGTCATCGAGTCTGAGAACTGGAATGTGACCCAGTCTGCAGAGAGACTGTATGGAGCAGTCAGGAGTCAGCTCAGTTCGCCTGGCGACGGAGGTCTATTGCAGTGAGAGGCCACACGTGGTCATATACTACCACGTCATTCAGGAGTTAAGGCCCCGCCTAAATCTATACCACGGGGTCACTGTGGCTTGTGACCATGCAATGTTGTGTACCGCAGGGTAGTGTGTGACCTAGTGTGACCAGGTGACTCGGGGGTCAGCTCCTGGCCCCATGATACCACGGGGGTCAGCTCCTGGCCCCATGATACCACGGGGGTCAGCTCCTGGCCCCATGATACCACGGGGGTCAGCTCCTGGCCCATGATACCACGGGGGTCATATGTGGTCAGATTTAACCCATTCAGGAGCCGGGTTCTCGTTTCACAGGTACCAAGGGGGGTCATGTGTGACCACGTGACGCGAGAGGCAGGTCCTGACCCCACCTGTACCACGGGGTTAGGTCTTCTCCTGTAGCCACGAGTGGCACCAGTGATTTCACGCCTGAGTACAGAGAAACAATAAAACCGCAGGTAATGTCTACGGTGAAGGCGCTTATTAGCTGCTGCCGAGCCGCGCTGGCTCTCTGTCCTACCTACTCATCGCCACAGGATAGAAAATCATATCCCGCGAAAACTGTCCATGAACCTTCCCAACCGAGGGTGATAACAGCGTCCTGCCCCGAGCCCTTCAATTACCTGTGACAGAAGGAGTTAGGCGTGACGGTCCCTGTGTTACACCGTGAAGGGATGATGCCCACACCTGACTCTCCCATGAGCCTCGCTAATTAAATTTGTTTGCAAATTATGGTGGTGCTGTGAGCTCGGGGGTCCAGTCTCTACCTGGCCGGCAGGTGTGGAGTGGAGGCGCTCGCCGCCCGAAGATGGTAGAGCTCCGAGGAGACTACCCTTGTGGTGGGTGATTACCCTCAGACTGAGTGCAGAGATTACACTGTCCTCCAGAAGGGAACCCGATGCAGTCAGAACTTCCTTCCCCAGGTGGGCTGGGTGCTGAATTTGTGAGGGCTTGACAGTCACTAGTGAGCTCCTCTGATCCTGGTCACAGGCAGGAAATGCCTTATGTTGTTATGAGGGTGTGATGATGAGGGAGGTGTGATGATGAGGGAAGGTGTGATGGTGAGGGAGATGTGATGGTGGGGAGATGTGAGGGTGAGGAGGTGTGGTGTTTGTGTAACATTTGCAGGTTTCCAGTCACTGACACTTTCCCTTCCCTCAGATCAGCTGAGTATCTCGATGATTGGTAATGCTAGTTATCGTTTGCTTTCAAAATCCTACTGGAGATATCGCCAGGACCATAATGGTATATTAGAATTTAATTTTCAATATATTTAAGTACTTTATAACTCTGAATCTTGAATATAGTGTTTGATATATCCTCATCTGTACCTGGATTAACATTTTGTGGATGTGTCGTATTTCAGAAATTTTCCGATTTATTGAGAGGGCAGAAGAGGGTGTGTTGAAATAGTTTGGACACATGGACAGAATGAGTGAGGAAAGATTGACAAAGAGGATATATGTGTCAAAGGTGGAGGGAAGAAGGAGAAGCGAGTTTGGTATAGTGCCACCAGTGCTGTATTATTAACGAACAGTAACTGACTCACTTCCCAAGCCCTCTCATCCACAACAGACTGCATACTTATCCCTCTCTCCAAAACTCTTGCATTCGCCTCCCTAACCACCCCATCCATAAACAAATGAGATAACCATGGAGACATGACACACCCCTGCCACGAACCGACATTCACTGGGAACCAGTCACTTTCCTCTCTTCCTACTCGTACACATGCCTTACATCCTTGGTAAAAACTTTTCACTGCTTCTAGCAACTTACCTCCTACACCATATACTCTTAATACCTTCCACAAAGCATCTCTATCAACCCTATCACATGCCTTCTCCAGATCCATAAATGCTACATACAAATTCATTTGTTTTCTAAGTATTTCTCACATACATTCTTCAAAGCAAATACCTGATCCACTCATCCTCTACCACTTCTGAAACCACACTGCTCTCTCCCAGTGTGATGCTCTGTACATTCCTTTACCCTCTCAGTCAATACCTTCCCATATGATTTACTCAAAAAACTTATACCTCTGTAATTTGAACACTCATCTTTATCCCCTTTGCCTTTATACATTGGCAATTCAGACACTTCACCATGAACCATACATACATTAAATATCTTTACCAACCAGTCAACAACACACTTACCCCTTTTTTAATAAATTCTACTGCAATAGCATCCAAACCCGCCGCCTTTCCGGCTTTCATCTTTCGCAAAACTTTCACTACCTCTTCTCTGTTTACCAAACCATTCTCCCTGACCCTTTCACTTCGCACACCACCTCGACCAAAACACTCTATATCTACCACTCTATCGTCAAACACATTCAAGAAACCTTCAAAACACTCACTCCATCTTCTCTCTTCACCACTACTTGTTATTACCTCCCCATTATCCCCCTTCACTGATGTTCCCATTTGTTCTCTTGTCTTACGCACATTATTTACCTCCTTGCAAAACATCTTTTTATTCTCCCTAAGATTTAATGATACTTTCTCACCCCAGCTTTCATTTGCCCTCTTTCACCTCTTGCACCTTTCTCTTGACCTCCTACCTCTTTCTTTTATATATCTCCCAGTCATTTGCACTACTTCCCTGCAAAAATCGTCGAAACGCCTCTCTCTTCCCTTTCACTAACAATCTTACTTCTTCATCCCACCACTCTGTCCTTTCTAATCTGCCCACGTTCCACCTTTCTCATGCCACAAGCATCTTTTGCACAAGCCATCACTGCTTCCCCAAATACATCCCATTCCTCCCCAACTCCCCTCACGTCCTTTGCTCTCATCCTTTTCCATTCTGCACTCAATCTCTCTTGGTGCTTTCTCATACAAGTTCCCTTTCCAAGCTCACTCTCACCAACTCTTCACCTCAACATTCTCTCTTCCTCTCTGAAAATCTCTTCAAGTCTTCACCTTCGTCTCCACAAGATAATGATCAGACATCCCTCCAGTTGCACCTCTCTGCACATTAACATCCAAAAGTCTCTCTTTCTTGCGCCAATCAATTATCACGTAATGCAATAACGCTCTCTGGCCATCTCTCCTACTTACATACGTGCACGTATGTATATCTCTCTTTTTAAACCAGGTATTCCCAATCACCAGTCCTTTTTCAGCGCATAAATCTACAAGCTCTTCACCACTTCCATTTGCCACACTAAACACCCCATGTGCACCAATTATACACTCAACTGCCACATTACTCACCTTTGCATTCAACCCGCCCGTCACTATAACCCGGTCTCGTGCGTCAAAGCTGCAAACACACTCACTCAGCTGCTCCCAAAACACTTGCCTCTCATGATCTTTCTTCTTATGACCGGGTGCATAGGCACCAGTAATCACCCATCTCTCTCCATCCACTTTCAGTTTTACCCATATCAATCTAGAGTTTACTTTCTAACACTATCCCATACTCCCACAACTCCTGCTTCAGGAATAGTGCTACTCCTTCCTTTGTCCTCTCACCAACCCCTGACTTTACTCCCAAGACATTTCCAAATGACTCTTCCCCTTTAACCTTGAGCTTCGTTTCACTCAGAGCCAAAATATCCAGGTTCCTTTCCTGAAACATACTACCTATCTCTCCTTTTTTTCTCATCTTGGTTACATCCACACACATTTAGACACCCCAATCTGAGCCTTCGAGGAGGATGAGCACTCCCCGCATGACCCCTTCTTCTGTTTCCCCTTTTAGAAAGTTAGATACAAGGAGGGGGGGGTTTCTAGCTCCCCGCTTCCGCCCCCTTTAGTCGCCTTCTACGACACGCGGGGAATACGTGGGAAGTATTCTTTCTCCCGTATTCCCTGGGATATATATATATATATATAAAACGTCTTTGATTTATAGTAACATTATTCTTGCTTACACTATCGAATATTCTTCATCCATATAATGCTTATATATATGTGTAGATGTGACCATTATAATTACACGTACCTGTAGAGAGAATGAACTTTTGTTCTGTAATTTGGCTCAACAAAATTTGGGAAATTTTTAAGGTATAGTTCTCATGAATACTCGGTGAGAACCCCTTAAAAACCTTTTAATCTTCGCCTTAAAACCTAATAAACATAGGTGATCAGTCTGACCCCCGGTGCCTCATGGTGCGCCGTGTGTGAGAACCTCGTAATACAACGTCTTATTAAGCAACTGGCAGCCGCCCACCGCAGGACGTGAGACCCGGCTGGGCCATTACACGGCCCACGAACATGTACACCAGCTGGCAAATGTGATTAATTGAAAGTTGATTTGATTAGCTGTTTAGGCTGACACCGTTGGTGGGTGTGCGTGGCGCTCATTGTTGTGGCGGGAGTGGAGGCTACGGCCATAATGGCCACATCCGGGCCCGCTGAGCCAGCGTCCGTCTTGCCTCTCCGCCTCCACGTTCACGGGGCCAATTGTTAATGGCATGTAATGAAACGGTGTGACTCGGCTTTAGAACGCCGGGCGCCCCCCCGGTCACCGGGGCTTCCGGCAAGCTACAATACACCGGGAAACATCCAGCCAGCGGCCCTGACCCTTCCCTCCTTCCCCTTACCAGCACACCTGGCTGCCACACACCTGCTCTAGGGTGCCACACCTGGGGAGCTCGGGACGACCGCAGCGACAGGTGTGGTCGGGCCGTAGAAGCGATGCGTCATTTAGCGGTGCAGTCGTGACGTCATCTCACATTATCCAGCATGATGGCCAGTGATGTGAGTAATCAATAGGGTTCCGCCACCGTGGACAAATCCCTGCGTCAAATATGGCCACACACACACACACACACACACACTATCCGAGGCATCGGCATATATAACCGACGCTGCTTTCCCCACGCCCGCCGCGACCTTCGGGCAGACGGAGTCAGGACGGCGTCAGGTGGGTGTAATGCCACCAAGTACAGCGTTGGGGGTGTCAGGGTGCGACACGCACCCCGCCTCGCTACCCCTCGCCAAGTGACAGACTCAACAATATCATGTTAGTTCCAGCCTTCACCGAGCCGACGCCTTTCTCTAATTCCGGGTCTTACTTAACCTGGTGGACTGTAACGCCAACTGCTTTGCAGATTAGGGTTTTGTGGTCCCCATGTGTATCAGGCACTGCAGCTGACCCTCTAGTGTATCAGGCACTGCAGCTGACTCCCTAGTGTATCAGGCACTGCAGCTGACCCCCTAGTGTATCAGGCACTGCAGCTGACCCTCTAGTGTATCAGGCACTGCAGCTGACCCTCTAGTGTATCAGGCACTGCCGCTGACCTCCTAGTGTATCAGGCACTGCCGCTGACCCCCTAGTGTATCAGGCACTGCCGCTGACCTCCTAGTGTATCAGGCACTGCAGCTGACCCCCCTAGTGTATCAGGCACTGCAGCTGACCCTCTAGTGTATCAGGCACTGCCGCTGACCTCCTAGTGTATCAGGCACTGCAGCTGACCCTCTAGTGTATCAGGCACTGCAGCTGACCCCCTAGTGTATCAGGCACTGCCGCTGACCTCCTAGTGTATCAGGCACTGCAGCTGACCCCCTAGTGTATCAGGCACTGCCGCTGACCTCCTAGTGTATCAGGCACTGCAACTGAGCCCCCTAATGTATCAGGCACTGCAACTGACCCCCCTAGTGTATCAGGCACTGCAGCTGACCCCCTAGTGTATCAGGCACTGCAGCTGACCCCCTAGTGTATCAGGCACTGCCGCTGACCCCCTAGTGTATCAGGCACTGCAGCTGACCCCCTAGTGTATCAGGCACTGCCGCTGACCCCCTAGTGTATCAGGCACTGCAGCTGACCCTCTAGTGTATCAGGCACTGCAGCTGACTCCCTAGTGTATCAGGCACTGCAGCTGACCCCCCTAGTGTATCAGGCACTGCAGCTGACCCCTTAGTGTGTCAGGCACTGCAGCTGACCCCCTAGTCTATCAGGCACTGCCGCTGACCCCCTAGTGTATCAGGCACTGCCGCTGACCCCCTAGTGTATCAGGCACTGCAGCTGACCCTCTAGTGTATCAGGCACTGCAGCTGACCCTCTAGTGTATCAGGCACTGCCGCTGACCCCCTAGTGTATCAGGCACTGCCGCTGACCCCCTAGTGTATCAGGCACTGCAGCTGACCCTCTAGTGTATCAGGCACTGCAGCTGACTCCTTAGTGTATCAGGCACTGCAGCTGACCCCCCTAGTGTATCAGGCACTGCAGCTGACCCCCTAGTGTGTCAGGCACTGCAGCTGACCCCCTAGTGTATCAGGCACTGCCGCTGACCCCCTAGTGTATCAGGCACTGCAGCTGACCCTCTAGTGTATCAGGCACTGCAGCTGACTCCCTAGTGTATCAGGCACTGCAGCTGACCCCCCTAGTGTATCAGGCACTGCAACTGACCCCCCTAGTGTATCAGGCACTGCAACTGACCCCCCTAGTGTATCAGGCACTGCAGCTGACCCCCTAGTGTATCAGCACTGCAGCTGACCATCTAGTGTATCAGGCACTGCATCTGACCCCCTAGTGTATCAGGCTTTGCAGCTGACCCCTAGTGTACCAGGCACTGCAGCTGACCCCCATTGTATCGGGCACTGCAGCTGACTCCCAGAGTATCAGGCGCTGCTGCTGATCCCCTTTGTATGAGGCACTACAGATGACCTCCAAGGTATTTGGCACTGCTATTGATTCCTTTTGTATCAGGCACTGTTGGTGATCCCCAGTGCATCAAGCACTGCCAGTGATCCCCAGTGTATCAGGCACTGCTGGTGATCTTCAGTGTATCAGACACTGCTGGTGATCCTCAGTGTGTCAGGCACTGCTGGTGATCTCCAGTGTATCAGGCACTGCTGGTGATCCTCAGTGTGTCAGGCACTGCTGGTGATCCCCAGTGTGTCAGGCACTGCTGGTGATCTTCAGTGTGTCAGGCACTGCTGGTGATCCTCAGTGTGTCAGGCACTGCTGGTGATCTCAGTGTGTCAGGCACTGCTGGTGATCCTCAGTGTGTCAGGCACTGCTGGTGATCCTCAGTGTATCAGGCACTGCTGGTGATCCTCAGTGTGTCAGGCACTGCTGGTGATCTTCAGTGTGTCAGGCACTGCTGGTGATCCTCAGTGTGTCAGGCACTGCTGGTGATCCTCAGTGTATCAGGCACTGCTGGTGATCCTCAGTGTGTCAGGCACTGCTGGTGATCCTCAGTGTATCAGGCACTGCTGGTGATCCTCAGTGTGTCAGGCACTGCTGGTGATCCCCAGTGTGTCAGGCACTGCTGGTGATCCCCAGTGTGTCAGGCACTGCTGGTGATCCCCAGTGTGTCAGGCACTGCTGGTGATCCCCAGTGTGTCAGGCACTGCTGGTGATCCCCAGTGTGTCAGGCACTGCTGGTGATCCCCAGTGTGTCAGGCACTGCTGGTGATCCCCAGTGTGTCAGGCACTGCTGGTGATCCCCAGTGTATCAGGCACTGCTGGTGATCCTCAGTGTATCAGGCACTGCTGGTGATCCCCAGTGTGTCAGGCACTGCTGGTGATCTTCAGTGTGTCAGGCACTGCTGGTGATCCCCAGTGTGTCAGGCACTGCTGGTGATCCCCAGTGTGTCAGGCACTGCTGGTAATCCTTGGTGTATCGGCCACTGCTGGTGGTCCTTGTTGCTTCAAGTACTGCAGTTAATCCTTGTTGTATTTGGCACTCCTGGTGATTCCCAGTGTATCAGGCACTGCTAGTGATCGTCAATGCTTCAGGCTATGTTGGATGATCCCCAGTTGTATGGAGCACTGGTGGTGAGCCTTGTTGTATCAGGCACTGCTGGTGATCCTTGTTGCATCAGGCACTGCTGGTGATCCTTGTATCAGGCACTGCTGGTGATCCTTGTTGTAACAGGCACTGCTGTTGATCCTTGTATCAGGCACTGCTGGTAATCCTTGTTATATCAGGCAGTGCGAGTGATCCTCAGTGTATCATGCATTGCTGGGATCCTCAGTGTATCAGGCGCTGCTGATGATCCTCAGTGTATCAGGCATTGCTGGTGATCCTTGTTGTATCAGGCACTGCTTGTGATCCTTGTTGTATCAGGCACTGCTTGTGATCCTTGTTGTATCAGGCACTGCCGGTGATCCCCAGTGTATCAGGCACTGCTGGTGATCCTTGTTGTATCAGGCACTGCTTGTGATCCTTGTTGTATCAGGCACTGCCGGTGATCCCCAGTGTATCAGGCACTGCTGGTGATAATGTATCAGGCACTGCTGGTGATCCTTGTTGTATCAGGTACTGCTGATGATTCTTGTTGTATAAGGCGCTGTGGTGATCCTCAGTGTATCAAGCAATGCTGGTGATCCCCAGTATATCAGGCACTGCTGGTAATCCTTGTTGTATCAGGTACTGCTGGTGATCCTCAGTGCATCAGGCACTGCTGGTGATCCTTGCTGTATCAGGTATTGCTGGTGATCCCCGGTGCATCGGGCACTGCTGGTGATCCTTGTTGTATCAGGTACTGCTGGTGATTCTTGTTGTATAAGGCACTGTGGTGATCCTCAGTGTATCAAGCACTGCTGGTGATCCCCAGTGTATCAGGCACTGCTGGTGATCCTCAGTGTATCAGGCACTGCTGGTGATCCTTGTTGTATCAGGCACTGCTGGGGATCCTTGTTGTATCAGACACTGCTGATGCTGATGATCCCCAGTGAATCAGGCACTGCTGGTGATCCTTGTTGTATCAGGCACTGCTGGTGATCCCCAGTGTATCAGGCACTGTTGGTGATCCTCAGTGTATCAGGTACTGCTTGGGATCCTCAGTGTATCAGGCACTGCTGGTTATCCTCAGTGTATCAGGCACTGCTGGTGGTTATTCTTTGTTTTATATATATATATATTCAGACATACCCATTTTTGCTTTCCGAGATAATGTTCTCGCTTTCCACACATTTTTCAACGCTCCCAAAACTTCCGCCCCTTCCCCTACCCTGTGACTCACTTCCGCTTCCATGGTTCCATCCGCTGCCAAATCCACTCCCAGGTATCTAAAACACTTCACTTCCTCCAGTTTTACTCCATTGAAACTTACCTCCCAATTGACTTGTCCCTCAACAGCTGTACCGAATAACATTGCTCTTATTCACATTTACTCTCAGCTTTCTTCTTTCACACACTTTACCAAACTCAGTCACCAGCTTCTACCGTTTCTCACTCTAATCAACTACCAGCGCTGTATCATCAGCGAACTAACTGACTCACTTCCCAAGCCCTTTCATCTACAACAGACTGCATACTTCCCCCTGTCTCCAAAACTCTTGCATTCACCTCCCTAACAACCCCATCCATAAACAGATTAAACAACCATGGAGACATCACACACCCCTGCCGCAAATCGACATTCACTGAGAACCAGTCACTTTCCTCTCTTCCTACTCGTACACATGCCTTACATCCTCGATAATAAATTTTCACTGCTTCCAGCAACTTGCCTCCCACACAGTATACTCTACCTTCCACAGAGCATCCCTATCAACTCTATCATAAGCCTTCTCCAGATCCATAAATGCCACATTCAGATCCATTTGTTTTTCTAGGTATTTCTCACATACATTCTTCAAAGCAAACTTATGGTCTACACATCCTCTACCACTTCTGAAACCACACTGCTCTTCCCTAATTTGATGTTCTGTACATGCCTTCACCCTTTCAATCAATACCCTCCCATATAATTTCCCAGGAATACTCAAACTTATACCTCTGTGATTTGAACACTCACCTTTATCCCCTTTGCCTTTGTACAATGGCACTATGGCACTGTGCATAGTGGTTCCGACAATGTTATATGGTTGCGAGGCGTAGGCTATAGATAGGGTTGTGCGGAGGAGGGTGGATGTATTGGAAATGAGATGTTTGAGGACGATGTGTGGTGTGAGGTGGTTTGATCGAGTGAATAATGAAAAGGTAAGAGAGATGTGTGGTAATAAAAAGAGTGTGGTTGAGAGAGCAGAAGAGGGTGTATTGAAATGGTTTGGGCACATGGAGAGAATGAGTGAGGAAAGATTGACAAAGAGGATATATGTGTCAGAGGTGGAGGGAACGAGGAGAAGTGGGAGACCAAATTGGAGGTGGAAGGATGAAGTGAAAAAGATTTTGAGCGGTCGGGGCCTGAACATGCAGGAAGGTGAAAGGCGTGCAAGGAATAGAGTGAATTGGAACGATGTGGTATACCGGGGTCGACGTGCTGTCAATGGATAAACCATGGAAAGTTCTGTGGGGCCTGGATATAGAAAGGGAGCTATGGTTTCGGTGCATTATAAATGACAGCTAGAGACTGAGTGTGAACGAATGTGGCCTTTGTTCTCTTTTCCTAGCGCTACCTCGCGCGCGTTCGGGGGGAGGGGGTTTTCATTTCATGTGTGGCAGGATGTCGACGTAAATGAATAAATGCAGCAAGTATGAATTATATATATATATATATATATATATATATATATATATATATATATATATATATATATATATATATTATTGTCCTTATTATTATTTTATTTTGCTTTGTCGCTGTCTCCCGCGTTAGCGAGGTAGCGCAAGGAAACAGGCGAAAGAATGGCCCAACCCGCCCACATACACATGTATATACATACACGTCCACACACGCAAATATACATACCTACACATCTCAATGTACACATATATATATACACACACAGACATATACATATATACACATGTACATAATTCATACTGTCTTCCTTTATTTGTTCCCATCGCCACCTCGCCACACATGGAATAACAACCCCCTCCCCCCTCATGTGTGCGAGGTAGCGCTAGGAAAGACACCAAAGGCCCCATTCGTTCACACTCAGTCTCTATCTGTCATGTAATAATGCACCGAAACCACAGCTCCCTTTCCACATCCAGGCCCCACAGAACTTTCCATGGTTTACCCCAGACGCTTCACATGCCCTGGTTCAATCCATTGACAGCACGTCGACCCCGGTATACCACATCGTTCCAATTCACTCTATTCCTTGCACGCCTTTTACTCTCCTGCATGTTCAGGCCCCGATCACTCAAAATCTTTTTCTCTCCATCTTTCCACCTCCAATTTGGTCTCCCACTTCTTCTCGTTCCCTCCACCTCTGACATATATATCCTCTTGGTCAATCTTTCCTCACTCATTCTCTCCATGTGACCAAACCATTTCAAAACACGCTCTTCTGCGCTCTCAACCACACTCTTTTTATTTCCACACATCTCTCGTACCCTTACATTACTTACTCGGTCAAACCACCTCACACCACATATTGTCCTCAAACATCTCATTTCCAGCACATCCACCCTCCTGCGCACAACTCTGTCCATAGCCCACGCCTCGCAACAGTACAACATTGTTGGAACCACTATATATATATATATATATATATATATATATATATATATATATATATATATATATATATATATATATATATATATATATATGTGCGTGTGTGGACGTGTATGTATGTACATGTGTATGTGGGTGGGTTTCCTTGCGCTACCTCGCTAACGCGAGAGACAACGACAAAGTGTATATATATATATATATATATATATATATATATATTTCTATGAGTCCACGCGCAAAATTGTGATCCTTTCCAATATATATATATATATATATATATATATATATATATGTGTGTGTGTGTGTGTGTGTGTTTTAACACATGGAATACATGTAGATGGTAACTATTTACCCATGGGTGAGGAGGATTCGAACTCAGTCTTAACGCTCGTTATTACAGGGTTCGAATCCTCCTCAGCCATCGGTAAATCGTAATCGTATGTATCCAATGTCACGATCACCGTGACACTGAATATCCTTAGACAATCAGATTTACGTGGCAACTAATTTGCCGGCTGCCGGTAGAGAACACGCTGTTTGACCGGCATGCACTGGTGGCGGTCGGGGTCTGTCTGGCCTAGCGTTCGAGTCTTGAAAATATGGAAGCTTTTATATATTTTCCGTTAAGCTCAAGCTTTTGGACTCAGGTTTAGTGTAATATTTTTTTTCTTAATACGGGAAGAGTTAGATGCCAGCAATGTAACCTTGCTGAAAGCTGTGACGGGATTTTTAAACCTAATCAGATTGGATCTTGACTCCGTCAGTCACTTCCATCACCTTTGCTGCTTCACTATGACTGCCGCTCTCGGGGCAGTACTAAAAGACTTGAATTCCTATACTCGATACTGACTCTCAGTCCAGTGGCTTGCTAGCTAAACCATTTTTTTTTTCTCATTAGATAACTGATAATGGCAGACAAGGAAGACTGAATGACAAGGAACACCGCCTTTTTTTTTTTTTTAGTCGGATTTTAACGCGAGAGGCAAAGAGTTTGTTTATGTAAGGATGCTGTACTCGGAACCCGGCCAGGTGTGTGTGTGTGTGTGTGTGTGTGTGTGTGTGTGTGTGTGTGTGTGTCGGTCACCTACCGTCCCACTACGTTCCCACGTACACGATCCCTCAACTCCACCCACCTACCCACCGCACCCCTCGCCTCAGCCCACCACGTACATGTAAGTACCACATTAAATCGTGAAATTACCTTCCTAATGTTTTCCCCTCTGAGGTTTTCCAAGATAAGCAAGATGGAGTAATTAAAACGAGGGAGTCTGGTAGGGCTTCCCTTGCGGGGTGGGAGGGTGGTGAGCTGACCCACCATCATGGATCAAGGAGCCGCCTTTTATTACAGATCGCCACTACGATAAATTCACGCTGCTGCTGGACGGAGAAACTCACACTCGGATCCTCCATTACTGATGATGAATCGGACGGCGTAGGTAGGACCCACGGCCGACTTCCCTGCAGATTTCGTGAGTCGGCCAGGGGCGTGGATCACATCTAGCGAGTCGGCCAGGGGCGTGGACCACATCTTGCGAGTCGGCCAGGGGTGTGGATCACATCTAGCGAGTCGGTCAGGGGAGTGGACCGCATCTAGCGAGTCGACTAGGGGCGTGGACCACATCTAGCGAGTCGGCCAGGGGCGTGGATCACATCTAGCGAGTCGGCCAGGGGCGTGGATCACATCTAGCGAGTCGGCCAGGGGCGTGGATCACATCTAGCGAGTCGGCCAGGGGCGTGGATCACATCTAGCGAGCCGGCCAGGTGCGTGGATCACAATTAGCGAGTCGGCCAGGGGCGTGGATCACATCTAGCGAGTCGGCCAGGGGCGTGGACCACATCTAGCGAGTCGGCCAGGGGCGTGGACCACATCTAGCGAGTCGGCCAGGGGCGTGGACCACATCTAGCGAGCCGGCCAGGGGCGTGGACCACATCTAGCGAGCCGGCCCAGGGGCGAGAACCACATCTAGCGAGTCGGCCAGGGGCGTGGATCACATCTAGCGAGCCGGCCTGGGTAGTGGACCGCATCTAGCGAGCCGGCCAGGGGCGTGGACCACATCTCGCGAGTCGGCCAGGGGCGTGGACCACATCTAGCGAGTCGGCCAGGGGCGTGGATCACATCTAGCGAGTCGGCCAGGGGCGTGGATCACATCTAGCGAGTCGGCCAGGGGCGTGGATCACATCTAGCGAGTCGGCCAGGGGCGTGGATCACATCTAGCGAGTCGGCCAGGGGCGTGGACCACATCTAGCGAGTCGGCCAGGGGAGTGGACCGCATCTAGCGAGTCGGCCAGGGGCGTGGACCACATCTGGCGAGTCGGCCAGGGGCGTGGACCACATCTAGCGAGTCGGCCAGGTGCGTGGATCACAATTAGCGAGTCGGCCAGGGGCGTGGACCACATCTAGCGAGTCGGCCAGGGGCGTGGACCACATCTAGCGAGTCGGCCCAGGGGCGTGAACCACATCTATCGAGTCGGCCAGGGGGGTGGACCACATCTAGCGAGCCGGCCCAGGGGCGTGAACCACATCTAGCGAGTCGGCCAGGGGCGTGAACCACATCCAGCGAGTCGCCAGGGGCATGGGCCACATCTAGCGAGTCGGCCAGGGGAGTGGACCGCATCTAGCGAGTCGGCCAGGGGCATGGGCCACATCTAGCGAGTCGGCTAGGGGAGTGGACCGCATCTAGCGAGTCGGCTAGGGGCGTGGACCGCATCTAGCGAGGCGGTCAGAGGCGTGGACCACATCTGTTCACTCCGGACCCGATGTTGTATCCACCATCTGGTTCTCTGGTGAGGATCTGGGAGGAGAGGGAGGTCTTGAGAGCGAATGCTCCTGGGTAAGATTTAGGAGACGGGTCGGGCGGGAAGGACCCACTACTTCATACACCTGTCTTCCTCGATGAGATACATTGGGATAACCAGACTGCAGAACCTATGACTCTTTCATGTGAACGTTTCGTAGACTCGGTCTGTTTCATACCTTCCTTTAGCACTTGATATTTTATGGCGAGCATGAGTATGTAGATATACAAGTAACAGAAGTGGGCTGAGGGTCCTATTCGGTTAGCAGTCACGGGCTAGGGCAGTTAGGAAGGACACAGGCAAGTCACACAGCATCATGTGTGCAGTCCGTTGCAATAGTGAGGCGCATGGCCTTGCGAAGACCGGGTGTAAGAACAGAACATCCAGTAGCAACATCAGTATCGACGAAGTAGCCGCAAAGACCATTAACTAGGAGACCAGGAGACCTCAGGTTGGTAACAGAGAGTCACTTTATCATATGGTGTTGTACCATGTGCTTATATGGTACATTGTATCTGCTCTAGGGTTACGTTATATACATATACATATGCCATATACATCTGCTTCTCACTCTTATGTTAACTGTTGTATCATACCGTCAATTTGGTCGTTTAGCTTCGCTGAATGGATTTAGTTCTTCGCAGCCACCACGATATGGTAACGACTTGACAACATTACTTTGTATACCTTGAGTGTGATCAACGTTGTCTTAAGGCCAGTCTGGCCATCTTATCCACAGGATCATGATGGCTGAACACAACATGAAAGGGAGTACTAAGTACATGTACGTTAATTCCCTTTGTATGTGGCGGTCATGAACATGACACTGGTTTAAGACAGTTGAGAGAGAGAGAGAGAGAGAGAGAGAGAGAGAGAGAGAGAGAGAGAGAGAGAGAGAGAGAGAGAGCAGTATTAGAATCAGATGTGGTGAAGGTATTCTACCGTCTTGCGGATCCTCGCTAATAAGCTTTGTGTTGTGCTCTCCCAGTTGATGAGACGTCCGCTGGTGGTAAGGTTATGTCCACCTCCTCTGTAACAGACGCACAGTCGAGCCTTCCAGAGCCATGTCAGGAGCCGTCAGTAAGTCCTTGTGTGCGATGTAGGGCCGTGTTATCGAACACGGTGTCCACTGATTTCTGATGTTATATGATGGTAAGCTGTTGAGATGTGAACCCGTCCTTTTCGGACCCCTGAACTGGATGCAGTTCAGTTTTAGGGGTTTGTTTCAGGGTTCACTTATAATGAAGGGGAAACGTCTACCTTAATGTAAAGGTACGTGATGTTGAACCATGATCGGTCATGTTTATGGTTTTACTCATTACGTACCAAGGTCTTTCAGGTAGAGAGGCCAGGGCTGTTGCTCTATCATGTACGAATTGTGAGGTAAAAGTGGGCCGCTCGAGGTACTTTTTTTTGTCCCCCTAGAGCGGTGATATAAGCGTCCGGAACGTGAGTGTTGAGGTAGTTCAGTGTTCATGTTTACGATGCTCTTCCTTAACATTAGGAAGATTGGCAGGAGGCGAGGGCTTCTCGATTTGTATTGTACCAAAGCCTTCAGGAGGAGGGATCTACATAGGCCTTCGAAGGCAAAGGGACGGAGGTGAGACATGTATAAGGAAGATTGATCTTAATCTTACTGGTACTACAGAGACCAGGCTAAGCAAGAGGGTAGATGACGGAGGAGGAGATGATGGGACACTTGGTGCCTGGCGTCCTTCTGGTTGGGGCTCGATAATGTCCCCTGGTGTTGACCTCCGACACTTCCGATTGTAAATTGACCCCATAGAGGGACGAGAGGAGGAGTGAATCGTACCTGTCGCTGTAGTCAAGATAAAACAGGATCTAGAAGGGTTAGGGATTTACGCCATGTCGACAGGTCTTCGAAGGAACACTGGCGACAGCTTACCTCCAGCAGCCGACCCCACTACCTCCCACTATCGGAGGTGAGCTTCCCGAAGACGACCCCGGAGTCGCACCCTCCTCCCACCCGCAGCAGCAGTCACCCTCCCTCGGTTGAAAGTGACGAGCGTACATCGTTATGGAGGCAGATTCCGATTACATATGATGACAGAGATTAAAGGAGAGAGTTCGGAAGGCAGTGAAAAAGTGTAAATAGCTGTGTTGGTTTGGGAACTAGTCCATGATGGCGTCCGTGGCGTGAGAGTTGCGGTCTCTCATGTGGCCCGTGGCGTGTAGTCCGTAGTGAGGTCCGTGGTGTGGTCCGTGGCGGGACCGTGGCAGGGTCTGTGACTGTGGTGAGGTTAATGGGATGGTTCATGATACACACGGAGTGGTCCATGCCTTAGTCCCTAGTGAGATCCATGGCGTGGTCCATGGTGAGGTCTATGGTGTGGTCCTGTACTTGGGTCCAGGGAATGGTCCTTAGAGGGATCCTTGGGAAAATCCAGGGCGTTGGTATACCTCGTCAGATGTATACCCACAGCACACCACACTTCCCCGTCTACCTCCTGGACACACACACACACACACGCACACAAACACAAGCACACAAATACAAACATACAAACACAAAGAAACACACAAACACACACAAACACAAACACATAAACACAAACACACACACACACACACACACACACACACACACACACACACACACACACACACACACACACACACTTACTTTATGCCCAAAATGTAACCTTCATACTGACACACAGATCACTTACTCCTTTAACTTTCGTGTCTCACTGCCCTCACACAGCCACAGCACCACACTGTGGCCGTGGCCAGCTACCTGTGCGCTGCGGGAGCCTCCATATGAAAGGATTCCTGGCTCAGGATAGCCAGTATGTGCTTGCTCCAGTTCACCGACTTACCATTACCCTACATTATCACTAACCTGACATAGTCTGCCGACCAGCTGATCCCATCTCGCAGTCCTTCTAGTGTTTATTGAGATGACGTTTACTGGCAGTTGTTAGTCGCTGGGAAGGTCCACCGGTCCTTGAGCCCAGGATTTTCAGGTAACCAAGGTGGTCGTCCCACCAGTGGTCGGGTCTGAGGGAATTAAGTCCAGAACGTAGTGTAATGGGATGTAGCGAGATGCATAAAGTGACGGGAGACGGCCGAGGGGCCGGCTGCTCCTGTATATGTTACATCCGTCATTACTTCATGAGCTTGACAGCCAGTCTGTCACTGACATGGACGAGGCTCATGCGTTTCGCACTCTTCCTGACTTTCCCTTTATTGTTCAGCCAAATGTATTTTCTTCGTCGTTCCGTTTTCTTCGTGTGATCATATCACTTTAACACTACGCATGCGTCTTGATGGAGGTACTTAAGCCTTTATGATCCCAGACACTATCTTATCCCCGTGTATGTCGTCAGCAGAAGCTGTGTGGAGACAGCCATATGTGACCATTCTGATTGAAATAGGCAAGTCATTTACCAGAAAAAAATACTCCGTAGTATTTTTCTCAAATGTTTTCATATCTCTTTAAGACTTGGTCCTTATCCCAAACGTCTTCCGAGTCACCAGCGACCACCCTGACTAGCGACCACCCAGACCTATGCTACAGTTGTGGCTGCCTCTTCATCACTGACCAGCGTAAGCTCAGCTCGAGGTGTGGCAGCCTTCTCGACCAGACCTCACGTTGGTCGTCGTGGCTGGCTTCTGCCTTGGTCAGTGACCAAGATTCCTTTATGAGGATGTGGTTAACCTGGCTCTTTATTGGCGCCTAACGATGTTTACCAGACGTTGTGCATCTTCATTGCTGGGATAAGTTATCAACGCCCGACATCTTGGTGAGAACGTCTCCTCTCCTTAGCATTTAACTGCTACTCATCATCTGATACACAATATCTTTTAACGAATGGTTATTCTTTCCCAACATCTCTCCTGACTTTTACTGTAACATTATGAAGGTATGATGACACAGAGGTACTTCATTGTGGCGGTTTACCTGCTGTTCTTGGACCATATTTCACACGGCTGTTTAATCCGATGTAAGATAAAGTGAGGAAAAGGAGAGAGACTGCTCGAATATGATGTGCTATACGGGCAAGAAGTTTCACACTCGTGGGGCCCCATCTCCAGGACATTCTCTACGGTCGTACAACCTTTTCAAGCCAGCATCCACACGAGTCGTAGGCCGTGTCGACTCAACTTCACAGGTCACGAGATGTGGCACGGGATCTCACGGACCACTCACCTGTCTGAGATGGAAAGCTTTTGTCGCCTCTTAGTGCAGTGGCAGCGTATCGGCCCGTCAAGCGGCAGGCTCGGGTTCAAATCCTTAGGTGCCCAGACGTATTTAGTTCCTGTGTATATATAATGTGTGTGTGTGTGTGTGTGTGTGTTTGTAATGTTACAAAAGTAGATATTTTCTGATCACACAAATGCCTTCGGTATAATTTTTCCTTTCACATTACTCATATAATCGCCATCATTTCTGAGTTCTCACTCAAGAAGTAAGGAGCGGGTTCGCGATGACTCAAGCCCTAACCTGGGACAGGAAGCTGCATGGTATACAAATATCCATCTCAAAAATCGAATTTCGTGATGAAATACCAACACGAACATCTGGAAAGAAAACGCCTTCTATGGCCTCCTTGTGAACCTAAATTGTACACGGTTGAGGTACCGTAGTGTTTAACAGAAACCTAATGACACACAGGGCTTCGTCTGCCTGGCGTGTACCCCCTGAGGCAGGGGAAAAGTGAATTTCGTAATATCCTGCGAGGGGCCGGCAAGGGAGGGACACGCTGCCGATGCTTGTGTTCCGTAATGATACGTACCTGGTGGAAGCCCTCACTCGCACACTAGGTTACCAGTCCATTATTCCCTCAGGAGATGATATACATCGGTAGCAGACGTAAAGACGGAGATTCGTAAGTTTAAACGGCTTGCAATGCGACTTGAGAAACACTTTTACGATAAGTGAAGAGTCAAAAGATATATCATTCGTCGCTGAAATGGCAGAGAAAGAAATAAGGACAGAGTGAAGGATGTCTAAAGGCAAGACGAAGAGTGGTCAGAGGGAAGGAAGACCTGGGGTGAGGGGGAGGAGCGAGAACACGACAAAAAGGAGGAGGTATCGGCCAACAGCTGCTCACACTCTCATTTGATTAACATGAGCACAACTAATGGCAGTGGAGGCTGACCTGGGAGCCAAATGAGGCCCATCGTCCAGCCGCTCCTCCACCCACTGATCGTCCCTCCGCTCCCCCACCCACTGATCGTCTAGCCGCTCCCCCATCCACGGATCGTCCCTTAGCTCCCCCACCTACTGATCGTCAAGCCGCTCCCCACTGATCGTCTAGCCGCTCCCCCATCCACGGATTGTCCCTCCGCTCCCCCACACCACGTATCGTTCCTCCGCTTCCTCGACCACGGATCGTTCCTCTGTTCCCCATCCACAGATCGTCCAACCGCTTCCATTAACGGATCGTCCAGCTGCTCCTCATCCACGGATCGTCTAGCTGCTCCCCATCCACGGATCGTCCAGCCGCTCCCCATCCACTGATTGTCCAGCCGCTCCCCATCCACGGATCGTCCAGCTACTCCCCATCCACGGATCGTCTCGATGCGACCTTACTCACAGATCGTTCCGAATCTCCTTCTCCCACGGATCGTTCCGCTACTCTCCCACTCGCTGATTTTTTTTTTGATGTGGTTGGATGAGGGAAGGCGAAAATTTGAAGTCGTAGGGCTGTGGTGCTGTGAGGCTTTGAGGCTGAGACTATGTGGCTGTAAGTCTGTGGTGCTGTGAGGCTATAGGTCTGTCGTGCTGTGAGGCTTTGAGGCTGCGACTGTGAGGCTGTGAGTCTGCGGTGCTGTGAGGCTTTGAGGCTGCGACTGTGAGGCTAAGAGTCTGTGCTGCTGTGAGGCTTTGAGGTTGCGACTGTGAGGCGATGAGTCTGTGGTGCTGTGAGGCTCTGAGGTTGAAACTGTGAGGCTAAGAGTCTATGGTGTTTTGAGGCTTTGAGACTGAGACT